>NC_056737.1:620195201-620317701 GCF_019279795.1 Protopterus annectens
CACACACACACACACACACACACATGCATACACATTCAGAAGCACTATCAGACAGACTCACTCACATACAAACAAAAACGCATATAAACACAACAGTTCTGTTGAGTGAATACATCTCAGATGTCACATTGATCAAAGGAATGAAAAAAAATCATAGACTGCAAGGCATTGCAGTTCCCCATCCCTCTTTAATAGCTGTGATTTTGCCACATAGTTCTGCTTTGTCCCTCATAGAATCTTTGATTTACTAGTAAATCATTGAGGATTAAAGTTAGACAATAATGCCTTACTTCTTACTGGATTGGTATTGCGTGCAGATGGACTGCCTGTTGCAGTCGAAAGAAGTTATTATGCACTTCTCTGTCTCTCTCTCCCTCTCTCTCTCTCTCTCTCTCTCTTTCTCTAAGTCTGTCACATGTACAGATGCACATGCATGTATATACATAGACACACACACATTAATTTTTGTTTTTCATTTACTTTTTTGTTTAGTTTGCACTCAACAAACAGCATAATCACATTTAGTGATTTTAAAAAATAGCGGCTTTTCGTTGTTTTTCTGTGAGTTAAATTTGCTGCCATGGTAGTGAACTTGTATTTTACTGTGTATTACTTATATATTATACCATATTGGACAACATTTGTTTTCAAATCAGGGTGAAGATGTAAACTTCATCCATTCTCTAATAGTATTTACTTCTTTCTTGAATAGAAGATTATGTATGTAAACAATAGACTATGTGGAGTCTGGTTTGTGCAACTGCTGGTAATATAACTTGCAAGGTGATTTGCCGAGGCAAAAAGGTCCAAATGCACAATGCATTGACTGGATTATGTATAAGCGTAGGTGTTTGCTTAAATTTTGCTAAATGGATTTTTTTTGTACTTATTAACCATTTTCACTCTGAAGAAGCTCAGTATTGACTGAGCGAAAGCGCTTGGTTTACTTACTTTTTTGTGGATGCAATAAAACATTTTGTAATATTGGAAGTGGTTTTATTACACTGGTGAGATCCGGGTCTTGTGGCTTTTGGAGATTTTTTTACTTCTTTACTTATTAACCATACCCCATTATGAGGAATTATCCTCATTTTAAGTCTTAAAGAGTCCATATTCCAGAATGAAATGGTCTGTTACAAAAAAGTTAAACTAATTTCTATGGTAAATAATACTGGATTATGAAATCCATCAAAATAACTTTTTATAAGTTTAAGCTACCACATTTAACCATGGTGTGAGCTTCTCAGTTGAAGTTGCTTGTTAGCTGTTATAAGTATTCTACATTTTGCCCATTAGAACTAATTAATAAGGACATAGGGAACCTCCAAATGCTGGAACCATTTCAGTTTGGATTCATCAAGGTCAGGCTTACTTAACCTGGGGGACTTTTTTCAAAAGGTCACCAAAGTAATTGATAAAGTTAAAATGATGCACAATGCATTTTGATCTGGGTTAAGGTTTTTGACACAGTTCCTCACTCAAGGATGGTGGGAAAGCTAAACAAACTGGGAATAAATCCCTATATCACCTGCTGGATTTCTAACTGGCTCACATATAGGACTCAGGAGATAAAAGTAGGGGAAGCTGCTTCTTCAAAGAGACCAGTCATCAGTGGAGACTCCTAGGATTCAGTGCTGGAACCTGTAAAGTTTGACATCTACTTTTCTGAAGTAAAAACAAATACTAAAGAGCTCTGGCTGACTTAGCTTGTAGATGACTGCAAGATATGAACATTCATTGAATCCCCAAATGTCTTGGTCATCCTACAGGAAGGTTTGTTCCAAACAAATGACCAGTGCCAAAATCATGGACTGAAACTAAATACCAAAAAATGGATTATCATATCCTTTGGGAAGTTATCTAGCTTGAGAAACTACCACATTGGGAATATATCCCTTAGAGTTGCCCCAGTTGTTCAGGATTTCAGAAAGTACAGTTGTGTAAGTAAACTTACCATAATAGTAGGTGTTTGAATGATTATTTCTGCAGTAACCTAAGCTATATGGGTTATATCCTGCCAATGATATAATAGCCTGCCAGTTTCAAAGCTTCAGGGCACCTTCCATTCACCCAAACTGTCAGGCAGCTCAAGTTGAGCTGACTAAAAAAAAAGTTTGGGTGCCAAGCCCTTCAGCAGATAGAGGGAGGCTGAGCCCTGAAAGGGCAACGCTAGGAAGTACAAAAAATAAGCAACCACACTCTGGTATAAACAATGTGCACAATAAATAAATAAAAGGAGATGAAGGGAGGGAGTGGCTATTGTAGCAATGATCATTCAAACACCTACTGTTAAGCTAAGTTTACTTATACATCTGTACTATGTCCATCATACTGATCACTGCTGCAATAGCCTTAGCTATATGGGTAGATTACCCTAGCTCAGCGATTTTCAACCAGTGTGCCATGAGAGGTCAACAAGTGTGCTGCAAGATTTTTTTTAAATACTGGTAAGCCTTCTCAGATCCCCGATACTCTGAGACCTTGTGATCCCCATCACAGTTGTCTAGTGCTGTCATTGGCTGCTGCCTGTCATTGGCACCCTGTTTGAAAAGCCATACAGATGCTGACACAGCTGGTAAGAGGCAGCAGATGTAACAGGCGTAGCAGGTAAGAATGATGCTATTTGTCAGTTTGTAATTCCAGTTTAGTTTTTTAAGTTTTAAGCATTAAAAATTACATTACAAAATTCTTAAAACCTAAAGTCAGTCCATGCTGCATGTGTTCACTGGGTGCATGTCTGACTGGCTGCTGTAAAGGGTATGTGTGTATGTATGTGTATGAGTGTGTTTATGTTTCTGTCAACATGTGTGAGTGAATGCATGCATGAAAGCAGAATGCATGTGTGTGTGAAAATAGAAGACACTGTGTGTATGAGAAAGAATGAATAGTGAGATCAATCAAGCCATTATTTTACACTTGCTAAGCAGTGCTTTTGCTGTTTAGTGAGTGTAAAATAAAAATAAATGAAATAGAAAAAAAGTGCATGTGTATGTGTAAGTTTCTGTCTGTGTGTGTGAGTGAATGTGTGCATGAAAGCAGAAGAGACTGTGGGTGCATGTTTTGTGGGGTCTATATTAGATAATCCTGCAGAGTGGTCTTAGCTACAGAGAACTCAGAAAAGCGACTACTTTCTGGATTTAAGTATCTTTGCTTTTTTTCACTTGGAATAGCTTCTGTAGCTTACCCTGAACTAGCTTGAACTGTTTTTTTAACTGTTTGCTGCATTATTTTAAAATCTGCACTTAAAGTTACTTTTTAGTCGAATTTGATCGAAAGTTTGTTTGTTTGTTTGTTTAATTTAACTGTTGAGGCTGCCCACTAAAGTGTGCTAGCCTGTGTAACTGATTTATCACTGTTTCTGCATTTTCTGTGTGTTTCTATCAAAAAAACAAAAAAAACAAAAACATAATCCTTGTTTTCCCGCCTCTCCTCGACTAGTTTAGACCAGTTTACAGGTATTGCTGTATTCCGGGCTGTGCTGTAGTTTCTGTGTTGTCCATTACCTTACTTGGATAGAAGCAAGTTTCTTTGCTCACCAGTGGGAGTGGGGAGCCTTGAGCAGCCTACCTGTCCCTGTAGGAAGTGACCTCAGCACAAGAAGCTGTAGTAATTGGTTGTTTTGGACCATTTCTAGCTCTTTTTCTAGCTCTTTTGTAGTTCCCTGTTTAAAATCCACGTTTGCGCCGGTTAAACAAGGTTAAACTTCTTCTGGCTTGAGCAGCCTACCTGTCCCTGTAGGAAGTGACCTCAGCACAAGAAGCTGTAGTAATTGGTTGTTTTGGACCATTTCTAGCTCTTTTTCTAGCTCTTTTGTAGTTCCCTGTTTAAAATCCGCGTTTGCGCTGGTTAAACAAGGTTAAACTTCTTCTGGCTCTGCCAAGTCTGCTCTTCAAATTTTCCCTTAAGGAAGCTCTACTCTTAGTAAAATCAGACTACTCACTATATTATAAGCCTAGCACTTGTTCTCAATACTTCTCTACTAAGTAAGCACTCTCGTACTAAGTAAAGCACTACATCTACCTACCACCCCATGTGAATATCCACTTCCCTTAAAGGTACAGCACTCCCTTATACTGTTCTAGCATGTTGAGTGGTAGATTACTGGCGTCCTCTCCAGTTCAGCTGGTCAATCTGGGTATCTTGAGACAATGCTACAATTGTCTCATGTACACTGACAACCCTCTCCTCCTCCCAACAAACACAAATACATGTGAGAGATGCAACTATATAGCCAAACTGGAGGCTGAACTCTCTCAACTCAGGGCTGGCATGACCAGACAGGAGGAGATGGTAACCACACACACAACAATCCCAGTCCCACATAGACCTACCACAACTGCAAACCAAACACATAAAAACGCAAAGACATACTCGGAGGCTCTAATAAAAAACTTACCAAAACAACAGAGGCTCCCAAAGCAGACACCCAAAAATCCACCACCTCAAAACAAAACACATGCAACACATACTTCAATAAATCAGTGTGTCAACCAATCACAGCCCTTAAGGCCAAACACCATGCCTGATACACTAGTAATAGGTGACTCTATAGTCAGACACACTGATGTCCCACTGACCAGGCTGAACAAGGAGAGGGTGACTATGAGCTGTCTATTGGGAGCTAGGATCCGCCACATAACACATGCACTCAAGTCACTCCAAAGCAAGTACAAATATGACTCCATCATTGTCCATGCTGGCGTGAATGACCTGAGACGTACCTCCCTGGACTACATGAAAAGAGACATAGAGGAGCTCTCCGGTTATGTAGCCCAGGCTGGTATGACCCTGACCCTGAGCAGCATCTTGCCCTCACCAAGAATGATACCACAATTCAAAGACAAGATGATCAGCTTCAATAATTGGCTCAAGTACTGGTGTCATTCTAAGGGGATCCAATGTCTGTCTGCCTGGGATGACATGTTGGACAAGCCATGCTGCTTCGCAAGGGATGGCTTACACCTGTCGCCACTGGGCTTCCGGATATTGGCTAAGGCTCTTGCCACCCCCATAGTGCCTTTTTTAGGCAAGGCTCAAAAGACAAACCCACCTCCTTAGAAAACAAAAATGGAAAAAAACTAAGGGTAATGCTGCTCAACGCCAGAAGTCTAAACCTCAAGATGCAGGCACGCGATGCACTCCTCAGCATGGAGAACATCGACGTCTCTGCAGTAACTGAAACCTGGTTCAAGGCTCCTGAGAGCACCCCAGCGCTACCAGGCTATACCTCGTATCATGCTTTTCAGCCCCAAAACCCGGGCCGAACCACAAAGGGAGGGGGAGTGTCCATATTCATCAAGGATACCCACACCTCCAGGTTAGTAGCAACACATGAAGCATCAGAGACCAGACAGGTGCAACTAACTATAGGCAAAACTGCTATACAACTGGTAGCATGTTACAGACCACCCTCCCAATCTCAGGAACCCCACTCAGCCTTCCTGAAGACATTGGAGGATATGAATGTATCACAAAATACCATCATACTGGGAGACTTCAACTACCCAAACATAGATTGGGTACATTATTCTAGCCCTAACACCCTAGCCCAAAGGTTCCTGGAATTCATAAATTCAAATGCACTGGAACAACTAGTCACCTCTTCCACTAGGGGAGATAATATACTAGACCTGATCATCACAAACTTGGGGACAAAATGCTCCACACCGGAAGTATACCCCTCACTAGTGAGATCTGACCACAAACTAATCACCCTGGATATACATATCCCACCTCCACCCCAGCACAAAAGACCACAGTGAAAAACTTCTCAAAAGCAGACTTCACTCTTCTTAAGACTGAGATGGTATCCTTTAAGCCCACTGTGCCAGTGGATACCACATCCCACAATGCCGAATCCTTCACAAATGCTTTCTATGGACATCTCCAAGAATGCATGGATCATGCAATCCCAAATAAATCCAAGTCCCTCTCCACCAAAGGCAAGCGTCCTGTCTGGTGGACCTCAGCCATTAACAAATTGTATAACAAAAGAAGGAAGCTACTGCACGTCAGAGCAAAATCCCATGAAGGGAAGACATCTCTGATCAACATTAGCAGAAAACTATATTCTCTCATAAAAAACATCCAAGGCCAACTTTGACAGAAAAATCGCTAAGGACACTAAAGATAACCACAAAGCCTTCTTCAGCTATGTTAGAAACCTGGGCAGAAACCCTCAGATATGCTCAGAGTTAGTTCACAACAACAAAAAATACACTGAACCCACAGATATTGCCAACATTCTGGCTGAAAGGTTCAGTGCAAATTTCTCCCCTCCCTCACCCCCAAAAGAAGAAATACTTATCCCAGCTGAATGTAATCTCCCTGTCATCTCAGATGTCCAAGTGAGAACCGCCCTAAACAAAGCTAAAAACACAGCATCAATGGGACCTGACGGTATCCCGGGTTGCGTGTTACGTGAACTCCAAGAGGAGCTAAACCCACACATAAAAATGCTATTTAACCTTAGCCTTACTTCAGGATATGTACCTGAACAGTGGCGTACAGCAACAGTGGTCCCACTCCACAAAGGGGGTACCTCTACAGACCCTGGAAACTACCGCCCCATAAGCTTAACCAGCCTGGTCTGCAAAGCTATGGAAAGAATCATTATGAAACTCATAAACAGAGACATAGGGGACCTACAGACACTTGACCCCACCGAGTTCGGCTTTGTAAAGGGCAGATCCTGCCTTTTGAACCTGGTTGACTTTTTTGAAACAGTCACTAGAGCCATTGATGAGGGCAAAGCAGTCCATACAGCCTACCTGGACTTGGCTAAGGCCTTCGACACAATACCCCACTCAGGCATCATAGATAAGCTCAACAGCTTAAACGTAAACCCTTATGTCACTAGATGGGTTGCAAACTGGCTAAAGGACAGAACCCATAAAGTTAAAATCGCTGGAGCAATGTCAGACTCAAAGCCAGTCACAAGTGGTGTCCCACAGGGATCTGTCCTGGGACCCCTCTTGTTCGGCATTTATTTCTCAGATGTTAAAGCAAACATGGGAGGGTTGTGGCTGACAAAGTTCGCAGATGACTGCAAACTAGGTGCCATAGTCGATACACCAGCGGACACATACATCCTACAAAAAGGCCTCACAGAAACGGACAACTGGTGCCGGAGTCACAGCCTTAAACTAAATGCCAAAAAATGTATAGTCATCCCCTTTGGGAAAAACAAAGTACCCACAAATTATCACATAGACAGCAACCCACTGAGTACGAAAAATGTAATCAGAGACCTAGGGACCCAAGTCGACAGCGACCTCTCATTTGACACCCACATTGCCAAAGTGGTTAGAAAAACATTCTACCTTGCACACCTCATCATGAAGGGATTCACATCCAGATCCAGGGATGTCATTGTACCCCTATACTCCTCCCTCATCAGACCCATGATTGAGTACAATGCCCCATTTGGTATGTACCTCACCCGGCATTTGCAACAGCTGGAGAGACCACAAAAGTACCTCACCAAGAGGATCAAGGGTCTCCAACATATGTCTTATTCTGCCAGACTAAAGAAACTTCAGCTCTATTCAGTAGCATACCGCCTGCTCAGAGGTGATCTCTGCCTGACGTACAAGGCCAAGTTCAATCAGGATCTGATGGACATGCTCCACCTCAAAAAATCCAAATCCATCAGGACCACGAGAGCTAAAGACTTAAACCTCGGCACAAGTATGAATAGGACATGCTGGAGGGATAGATTCATAACCCAGAGGCTTCCCATGCTTTGGAACAAGATCCCAGTTCATATTAGGCAGAGCCCCTCATTGACTCTCTTCAAGAGAAATCTTGATGAGTGGATGGGAGATCGTAAGTTTACCCCAGGGGTCACATCTGTGTCACTGATAGACAGAGGCACAGTAAACTAATTCTATTATATAAGGGGACCTTCATTGTGTCATTACTAGACAGAGGCATAGTATTCTAATTTAATTCTGTACATTTTTGTACCATTTTATGGGGTGGCAAAAGCCACATCACTATGGCTAGGCTTACAAATGCCCCAGGGCAGATAGTCTAGTACTATACTATGAAACTATGAAAAGTTCGACTGTCATATGGTCAACACCATATGATCAAACTTTTAAAAGTTTGAATATTTAATAAAAAAAAATAAACTACACAAATAACCTACCTGAACATTTTAAGCAGGAGGCATGGTCTCCTGTACCCCCCATGTGGGGGGCGCCCACCACACACCCCCTCTTTAAATATGCCAACTCCGAGATCGCACTACACTGCAGAAAAGGGAAATCTTCCCATTCTGCACTGTATGGAGATCTCCATTAAAATGTTTGAACTTTCAAAAATTCGATCATATGGTGTCGACCATATGACAATCAAACTTTTGAAAGTTTGATTATCTAATATAGACCCGTTTTGTGTGTGTGTGTGTGTGTGTGTGTGTGTGTGTGTGTGTGTGTGTGTGTGTGTGTGTGTGTGTGTGTGTGTGTCAGAGAGTAAAGAGAGTGATCTCTGACAGCAGCAGCATAAGTTAGAGGAGGTTTGCGTACCTTATACCTCTCAGCACAAGAAATCTGGACAAAGCCACAAATCATCATCTTCTTTCAGCTGTTTCCATTAGGGGTCGCCACAGCAGATCACCTGTTTCTATTTCTTCCTGTCCTCTGCATCTTGCTGTGTCACACCAACCACCTACATGTCCTCTCTCACCACATCCATAAACCTTATCTTAGGCCTTCCTCTTTTCCTGTTACCTGGTAGCTTCATCCTTAGCATCTTTTTCCCAATATACTCAGCATCCCTCCTCAGCACATGTCCAAACCAATGTAATCGTGCCTCTCTGGCTTTGTCTCCAAACCTTCCAACCTGGGCTGACCCTCTAATATACTTATTCCTAATCCTGTCCACCCTCGTCACACCCAGTGCAAATCTTACCATCTTTAATTCTGCCACATTCAGCTCAAACTCCTGCCTTTTTGTTAATGCCACTGTCTCCAACCCATATAACATAGCTTGTCTCACTACCCTCTTGTAGACCTTCCCTTTCACTCTTACAGGTACTCGTCTGTCACAAATCACTCATGACACTCTTCTCCACCCACTCCATCCTGCCTGTACTCTCTTCTTCACCTCTCTTCCACACTCACCGTTACTCTGAACTATTGACCCCAAGTATTTAAACTCATCCACCTTCACCACCTCTACTCCTTGCATCCTCACCATTCCTCTATCCTCCCTCTCATTCACACACATATATTCTGTCTTATTCCTGCTGACCTTCATTCCTCTTCTCTCTAGAGCATATCTCCATCTCTCCAGGGTCTCCTCCACCTGTTCCCTACTCTCACTACAGATCACAATGTCATCTGCAAACATCATAGTCCACGAGGACTCCTGTCTGATCTCGTTTGTCAATCTGTTCATCACCACTGCAAATAAGAAAGGGCTCAGAGCTGATCCTTGATGTAACCCCACCTCCACCTTAAATGCATCCATCACTCTCACCGCAGACCTTACCGCTGTCACACTACCCTCGTGCATATCCTGTACCACTCTTACATACTTCTCTGACACTCCTGACTTCCTCATACAATACCACAACTCCTCTCTAGGCACCCTGTCGTATGCTTTCTCTAAGTCTACAAAAACGCAATACAACTCTTTCTGACATTCTCTGTACTTTTCCATCAACACTCTCAGAGCAAACATCGCATCTGTAGTGCTCTTTCCCGGCATGAAACCATACTACTGATCACTAATCATCACATCCCTTCTTAACCTTGCTTCCACTACTCTTTCCCACAACTTCATGCTGTGACTGATCAATTTAGTCCCTCTGTAGTTACTACAGCTCTGCACATCACCCTTATTCTTAAAAATCGGTACCAAAACACTTTTTCTCCATTCCTCAGGCATCCTCTCACTTTCCAAGATTTCATTAAATAATCTGGTTAAAAACTCCACTGGAATTTCACCTAAACACCTCCATGCTTCCACAGGTATGTCATCTGGGCCAACAGCCTTCAAAGCCACAAATAACAACCAAAATTAAGGACAGATTTTAAATATTGCTCTTATAAACTTGACTAAGGGAAACAACAAAAAACACTTACAAATGAAATCTCAAGATTAGATAAAAAAATCACTTACCTGGTATTAAGAGCTTAGATTCACCTGTACCTTCATATTTGATCTCTTCACTGATTAAAATGCTATACAAAGCATGTGTTTTCTTATTTGATAGGTATAACATTGTGGCTTTTAATCTTGTATTATCTCTAATATTTATTTTACATTAGGTTCAAAAAATGCTGGCCTGTGAGAATATCATTGTCAGTGGCTTCTGTCTGGAATTAAAACAGAGACACAGTTCTTTGCTCATAGTGGGGCTTATTTATTCAGAGTTGGTTGCTGTAGAATTAAATGGATGTGTTAAAGGGAGCTGGGAGGACAGTATGAATGTTTATGGATTCAATCCCATCACAAATGTTCCATTGAGGCAGCTCCAAAAAGTTCCTGATAGCGACAGCAATTGTAATAAGAGGAATACAGTTATGAGTACTTTGCATATTGCATATATTTTACAAGCTATGATTACTTTTTTACTGGAATAGTCTGTTTACAAGGAGTATACCACTTAAAAGATTTTATCTGAGATAATACCAATTACACTGGCTCAAAATAGGAACAGATTTTACTCGCTTAGGATTTGTGTTAGCATACATTTTCTGAAATAGAGGTGTGTGTGAGAAGGTGAGTGAGAGCAACAGTAAAGAGGTTTGCATACCACGAGACCTTTCAACTGAAGAAATCTGGATAAACGCTCAAAAATAGGAACAGATTTTAATTACTGGTCTTATAAAATTAGTAGTTCTTTATTGATGTTTGCCTGCTTGGGCGGCCACAGTGGTGCAGTTGTTAGCATTGCCGCCTCACAGCAAGAGGTTCTCCGGTTCGATCCTCGGCTGGGGTGCCTTCTGTGTGGAGTCTGCATGTCTTCCCTGTGGTCGTGTGGGTTTCCTCCGGGTGCTCTGGTTTCCTCCCACATCCCAAAGACATGCTGCAGGTGGATTGGACACTCTAAATTGGCCCTAGGTGTGAGTGTGTGCGTGTGTGTTGGGCATCAGGCTGGCAACTTGACACCATTAAACACCACTGCCAATCATAAGCGGACAAGATGATCTGCTGTGGCGACCCTAACCGGGAAAAGCTGAAAGAAGAAGAAGATTGATGTTTGCCTGCTTGATTTTTAAATTTATTTCATCTTTCAATTGTTTCATTATTTCATCAATGTTCTTGGGGATATTAAGGAGAGTTTGTGATTTACTATCATTTGCAGCTTTTGAGACTTGTCCTGTATTTTGATGGCTGATAATAAGCATATGTGTAGTAGACATTTAAATTTCATACCTTTCAGAATTTGTACAAAATGTATGCTGTTTTACTTGAAAGTGCGTGACTGAAGTAAAGGGGAGTGAGTGGGAATCATACCTTGCTTTTTATTTTTATTCAGTAGCATTCGATTTAACATGGACAAATTTCTAATAAAAAATGAAAATTAAAAGACAGTGAGTATGCCTGTCCAAAATTTGACCTTCACAAAAGACACTGTAAAACATCGTCAAGCTCAGATATGTCATTAAATATTAAATGCAAGTAAAAAAAGGAAAGATTTTTTTTAAATCAATCAAAATTATACCTATTTTTTGTCAGACTGGCAAAAAATATATTCTTTGATTTTTATAATTAGTTTCTGTGCACCATGAGATGAAAAAGGTTGAAAATCTCTGCCCTAGCTTATTACATTTGGGAGGTGGAAGGAGAAAATTCCAGGAGCTCCTGGAGAAGTAATCAAGCTTATACTGCTTTGTAAAAGTATGTACAAAGAACTGAGCTGCAGCTTCTAGAATACTTCTAGAATCCAACCCTTTCCAAAAAGTCATAGATGAACCAAGGACCTGGTAGAGTGGACCTTAACCCTGCCTAGAAAAATGTTGCGGTGAGTATAAAAAAAAAAAATTAAAAAAAGGTAAGAGCCTCAGACAAGCATTTGAAAAAAGTCTTTATTGACACAGATTGTCTTTTCTTACCTTCTGAAGAAAAGAACAACAGATCTAAAAATACAAAAGATTTAGTTCTGTCAAGATAGTACCCGAGTTGCCAGTGGACATCCAATGTATGGAGTATCCTTTCTCTTTCATTTTTAAGATCAGTATAGAAAATGGGGGACTGGATAGTTTGGCTTAAAGTAAACTTGGATACCACATTATGCATAAAAGACAGATCAGTTCTTAAAAAAACTGTCTTTGTGGAAAATGAAATAGGGTTGACTCACAATAAGAGCTTGCAACTCAGATACTGTTCTTACAGATGTCAGAGTAATCAGTAAAACTGTTTTTCATGTTTGGAACCTCAAGTCAGCCAGATTAACCGGTTCAAATGGAGCAAGTGTTAGCTTCTGTAACACAAAAATAAGATCACAGGAAGGGGCCACTGGTTTTCTTGGAGTCCTCTTAAGTAAAATCTCTTTCAAAACATTTTGGAATGAGAAAGCATTAAAGAGAAGGATCCATGGAAAGACATGCTGAAATGGCTAATGAATGAACCTTGATGGAGGAATAAGAAAAGCCACAAGAAAGTAACACTCACAAATATTGCAAAACCGGAGAACAACTAGCTCCAAATGGGTGCTGGTTATGTTGTTGTTGGCACTAACTAGAAAACTTTTCCCATTTGCTTATATATGATTTTCTAGTAGCAGGTATTCTTGCCTCCATTAGTACCTATTGCACATTCTCAATAAACAGGTGCCTAAAGGAAAATAAGACCCTATCATCCAGGCCATCAGTTGAAGTTGATTGGTGTTAGGGTGTACCTTGCGTGAGTAGATCCATTCTGTGAGGAATCTTGTGCTAATTGTCCCTGGCTATTTCCAAAAGCAGGGAAAGCCACTGTTGCCTGGGCTAGAATGTGAGTAATCACAAAGACCTTGGGGGATTCCTTCTGAATCTTCAGAAGTACCCTGAATATCAGTGGAAAGGGTGGAAAAGCATACAGGAGCATTCCTGACAAAGAAAAAAAGGCATGGGTCTTCCAGCCCTTTTAGCATGGAGTGCTGGAACAGAATCTTGCCAGATTAATATTTAGAGAGGAGGAAAATGTGTCCACTAAAGGAACTCCCCACAGATGGATCAAATCTTGTAAGGTCCTCTGATCTAGTTTGTATACGTGAGGGTCTGCCATGTTATGTTCAGCTTGTCTGTCACACAATATTGCTCTGACTGGATGAAGGATGCCTGTAGAGTGAGATTGCACTGCGATTATATTTCACCATCTAACATGTCTAATCTGCAAAGGGGCTATGACATGAAACAACCTGGCTCTCCCTTGCTTGAAGATGTATTACATGAAACAACTTGAAGAGGTCATGGCGACCAAGGACAATGCAGGGAGTTGAGTGTCTTGATCAGTGCAAACATCTCTTTCATATTGTCCAAAACTATCCATTGCCAAAGAGGAAAAATGGAGATTCAGACTTTCTGGAAGGGAAAAAGGGACTGCTAGGGTAGGGGAATTGAACAAAGTCCCTTAAATAGTCAAATTGACTAGTTGGACTGTCCTTGGTTTGGGAGGTTCCTGAATTTTTTTTGAATACCCTTACCATTATGCCATTATGTCAAAATTGGATGAGGGGTTAAAGAATTCCTTAGAAAATTAGTAAAAGGAGGGCAGAAAATCTTAGACATTCCCTGATTTAACGTACCCCTTTCATCATACTTTCTGATCATCACAGCAGCAAAGGAACCAAAAAATGAATCTCGATCCAAAGAGAAAATACAATTTCATTATTCACATCCCCTTGGGAGGTTCCGAAAAATGCAGCCAGGGAAACCTCCTCAAAACAGTACCAGAGGCCATAGCCCTGGAAAAATTATCAACCGAGTCATACATACACTGTAAATAGACAACAGTGACTAGTACAACAGAAGAAACAAAATAATTTAAAGCAGCTGTTTCCTCACAAGAAGAAACTTGCAGACCAAACATTTGTCATGCTACCACAGTTGGTGAGAATAAACATTAACATGTAAACCTGAATTCAAAATTCTGAAAATCAAAGGTGCAGAAGAATGCAGTATTTTCCTGTACCCATCTATAATCTTCCCATCCTTATCAGAAAGAGTAGAAGAGGAATTAACTAACTGTTTAACAGCAGTAGGAATAACTAAATTTATAGCTGCTGGGTCAGGTTTGGGAAGAGTGTATAAAATGTAAAAAGACTGAGGAATTTTATATATTCTATCTGTTTTTTAAGGGGCAGCAGGCTAGCTATCAGGAAAAATACAGACAGAGAGACACATATCATCCAAAGCTGTTCCTTTGGTAAAAGCTCATAACATTTTCTGAGGAACTGAGAAACCTCAGTGAACTCCAAATGAATGAAGCAAAAACATTGGTTTGGTAAGGCCAATTTAACACTAAATGGTATAGGCTAATTCAAGCACCTAAAGGGAAATTGGATAGGTTTAAAATGGCCCCCACAGGCAGCTAGCCTAGTAATTACTTATGAACCTGTACAAATACTGTTGCTAGAATGTTGGTCGTAATTGCAAAGTATAAAAATACTGTAGTGAAAATGAAACTATATACAGTGTGACAGAGTTACAAAAGGATATATAAACTATTTGAAAAGAAGCACATCTTGCAGACCAAGTCGAAGTAAGCAGTTGAGATGGAAACTGAATAAAATGAAAAGGGCACAGGAACATTGACTGGAATGGTGTTCCTTAATAATGAATTGTGCTTGATGCATAAACCAAGCAGATGTGGAGTTTCTATATGGCAAGCTGAAAATCTGTCAATTTCCCACTGTTGACTATCTGACACCAGTGGGAGTTGGTATAAGCCTTGTGAAGTTGCTGCAGAACTGCTTGTAGTAAAAAAAATGAAAGACAGAAATACACTAAAAGCAAGGCTTGTAATACTGCTGACAAACTGTGTTAAGTGCTTGTGTTGAGACAAAGCAGTCTGGTGACCAGCTCCTGTTTATGTAATACTTCTGTAGGGCTGCAGTAGAATACTTGTCAAAGTATAATTGAAATATAATTTAATGATGAAATATAACAGAGTGCTGATGGCAAATTAAGTTTGGTGCAAAAGAATGGTTGTGCTTTGCATCAAAGTATTCTTGATGTACAGAAGTAAAAGGGTATTTTACAGTTATATTATACAATTATGCACATTGAAATTTTGTTTTGTATATTTACTAGATGGCACATTATGTCAGGTGTAATGTATGACAGAAGAATGTCAAAGAAGTTGAAAAGCAAGGTGCATAAAACAGTGGTGTGACCCATACTACTGTATGGTACAGAAACCTGGGCAGTAAAAGCAGAGCAGTTGAGGAAGCTAGAGGTAACGGAGGTGAAGTGCCTAATATGGATGGATGGATGCACACTGTGGGACAGATGATGAAATGAGGACATAAGAGCAGAAGCCAAAGTAGCTCCATTTGCAGAAAAGGTCAAAGGGAACAGCTTATGGTGGTTCAGGCACATCTGCAGAAAAACAGAATACAATCTGATGAAAGACGTTTTGGGACAGACAGGAAGAAGGCAAGAGGAAATAAGGGCATCCAGCAAAGAGGTGGCTGAATTTGGTGAGAGAAGACATGCGACAATCAGGCATGTGTGTCAAAGAAGGTAGGAGAGTGGCAATGAATAGAGAGAGGGCTACAGCTGACACGACACCCTGACCTCACATAGGCAATGTGAAAAAGGGGCATGATGATGATGATGATGATGATGATGATGATGAATATTACTGAGACTCAAAAGTGTATTTTAGACTGATACTGTCAAATTAAACAGCACTATTGCAAGTAGGGTATTTTAGAGAAGGTCAGTAAGAGTTTTTCAGAGTGTAATTACTAAACAAGCAGTAAGAAAAAACAACATAGTGAAATACAAACAGACTTCACTGAAAAACAAAATGTTATGGAAGAAAATATGTACAGACTTAAAGGAGAACAGCACAGTATCAGAAACAAAAAAAACCCCACAAAAGTGAATAATGTCAGAAAAGACACCACCAACTTACTCGGATCCCGATTAACTTTTTATTGAATAAAACAAAATAAAAAAGTGACTGAGCGCTTTCATCTTTATCAGTGAAAAGACTTCATAAGAGTGAATTTCATTTGAAGTCTGAAATATAATGAAACATTTTCAAATATCCACTAACCAATAGGAAACACTAAACTAAATTAATTGATTGTTAAAAATCATTCACTGGTAATGAAAACTGCAGTCAAGCAGTCTGCAGCGTAACCATGCAGAGTGTAAACAAAGCAAAAACCACCAGAAAATACAGGGAGAAGACATATGTTTTTACACCAGAGTTTCTCTAGCTTGTACACAGGTACTATAGGTACCTTGATGATGTCTTGATTTTTTGGAAGGGTGGTCTTGAACAATGGGAACATTTTTTTAATATATGGCAGAGTTCAACCTCATTTTTAAACTTCACATATTCCACTAACATGTACAACATTAATTATCTTGACATTTTTTGGGAAAAGATGTGATTAAGGGTTGCTATACATCTACTATATATATAGGAAAGAGACCTTGTCCAACACTTGCCTCCACTATGAGAGCTGTCACCCCCTGTTCCAAAAGAAGTCAGTTGTAAAAGGTCAGATGATTAGGCTCTCACACTTAATATCTGATGATTCTATCTTTAACACAGAACTACACCATTTGATTTGTTTATTTTTGGATGGGGGTATCCCATTCAACTGCTCAGGGACATCAAGGTTGAAGTGGAGAGACACTGCCAGGACTGATTTGCACCCATCTTGAATAGGTCTGTCAACAACAAGGTTATCGGCACTGGAACTTCTGTCAATGACACAGAAGATACCCCTTCATTTATTGTTCCCATCAGTAACACTACACACCAGTATGTTAATACTGACAGAGGGTACTGGGATTTAGTTTTTACTGATGACATGAAAAAGATCTTGGGGGTTCCACTTAGGATCATTTATTCAAAAGGAAAAAACATTAAGGGTATTTTGGAATTAGGCTCTGGGAGAACTTTATTGAGCCATAGTCACATGCAAAATCGGGCTTTTGTAAATTCTGCAGATGCATATATGAAGGTTCCTATGCAGTAGTTTCCAATTATGGGAGAACTATTCCATGTCTGGGGAAAGTGAACTGTAATAGAGACAGGATTTGAGAGCATCTATATGACATTAATAAAAGGAAAAACACCAATGCTCTTTATAGGCACTCTGTTGTGTGTTCAAATTTTAAAAATATTTTCTTTTTTGTTATTGACGGGATTATTGTGACCCTCTTTGTGTGGGGACATTGAAACATTACTAGAATGTAAAGAGGTAACCTGGCAAATGAGACTCAATGCCTCACTTCCAGGTACAAATGACACAATTTCTATTTCAAGTATTTTAAAGAGTAAGGCAATCATTATTTCACAACCAGTTATTTTTTAATGGCCTTTTTACCTAACTTTTTTCCTTTTTCCTTTATTTTATTTGTGCACAAAACAATTCTTCATAATGTTTGCACTGTGCATCAGCTGCCTTTCAAATGTGACAGTGTTTCATCATTTTTTACTGGTGTTTAACTTTGTTTACATTCTGCATGGTTAAGCTGCAGACTATCAATCAATTCATTTAGTTTAACATTTCCTATTAGTTGGTAGATATTTGAAAATGCTTCATTTTGTTTCAGACTTCAAATTAAATTCACTCTGATGAAGTCTTTTTACTGATATAGAAGAAAGCATTCAGTCACTTTTTTATTTGTTTTACTCAATAATAAATTATTTATTAATAAAGTTTAGTTAATAAGGTTTAGTGGGGAAACCAACATATGGGTGAACTAACAGAAATAAAAAATAAGGTGCTTTGTTTCAAAGGAGATCACAGAAAGTTAACTAGCCTTGAACAACTGAATGACCAAACAGGGCAAGAAATGATTGCGTTGTCTATAAAAATGTCTGAATTGTCAGAACAAGATAGTGCAAAAATGCACAGACAAATGCACCCTGACTAAAAGACCATAAGAGCTTAACGAAGAAGTGTGGGTAAAGGAAAAGTAGCCATGAATCTGAATGGAACAACATTTTAAATTTACAAGGCCAACTGAATGTTCTTGAACAGAGTATTAAATCAAAGATACAAACAAACTGTCATTGCAAGTTAATGCAGGTGAGCAAATTGATGGTCTGTATCAAAAAGTGAGAAATATCTTGAAACAAAATCTTCAGTTGGATAAATGACAGGAAGCTGCACATCAAAGAAGGTTGCTATACGAAAGTGAAAAAAATGTGTTGCCTGGTCTTCAGGAAAGTAAGAATAGGAACTAGCATTGAACAGAAAAAAAACTTACAGCTAAACTAGACAAGGATGTGAGTGCTTTGTCCAACAGACTGTCTAAGGTTTATGATCGGGCAAGTATAATAAGACATGATAATGCAAGTGTAGTTAGGCAGGTTGATAAACTACACTCGAAGGTCCCCGGACATAGTAATATTCTGAAAATAAAGGTACCTGAACAATGGAATGCTGTAAACCAGAGTGTGGTGTTGTATGAAGAATGCATGGGTTCTAAAGGATCTGAAGTTAAAGCTGAGCCCAAATAACAGTTAGTAAAATACAGATCCAAATATGACGTAATGTACTGGTTAGTGAAATAAACATGGTCTGTTGGTACATAGTCTCTGAGGGGTACAGAATCTAAGAGTGATATAAAGTCTGGATCAGATCCCAAGCAGAAGAGAATCTCACTGTTGGAAGCACTATAAAGAAAACTTCTGGTGGAAAAAGCAAATTTCTGGCACAGAAATAAAGTCCACCATGGAAGTGGAAAAATTCCATGAATCACTGCAGGAACAAACTGATTTGTGTAAATAACACATCACGTAAACTAAAGTTAAAGTAATGGTTCCTGAAGACCAATGAGGCAATAAAAGAATACTGGAAAACATGGATCTGTATTATGTAATCGAAGAAATCTCTTCTTCGAACACATAATAATCGACACATATACAGTGAACATTGTAAACCACAAATGGCCATATCCTCAAATTTTTTCCTTGGAAAAAAATTCACATGGCCGTAAAATAAAAAACAAACTTTAAAACACTAATCAAGTGGGGGGCGTAGCCCCCCCACACTCCCCAATGTGGGGGGCTGTGACCCCCACAACCCCTAACTAAATATACCAGCTCCAAGATCACTCTACATTGAAGAAAAGGGCAATTCCCGATAACAGCCAACTGAATTTTTTCCCGAGGAAAAAATTCAAGGATGTGGCTGTTCGCGGTTTACAGCGTTCACTGTATATGTGTCAATTACTATGTGTTCGAAGAAGAGATTCTTCAATCACATGATATAGACCTGGAAAACACTGTAGATCAAAGTAAAAGCAAAGGGTTGCCATTAAAAAATGACAAAACATACATACCCATGCAAAAAACACTGCAAATTTGACTAACCCTGGGATACAGAAATATCCTCACAGCTTGCGTAAATTGCCTAGCATAGGTAGGTCCATTTATATGACAGTGAGAAAATGAGATTCAGAGACAGCAATTGCCAGAATGAAAAAGACTTCAGTTCATTAGCATATATCTGCATCACCTTGTTTAAATCTAGCACTGTCAAACCTGACGGTGGTAGTGATTTCCCAGTGGTCCATGCATCGCATTCTCTGCACTCACACACTCGCATGTTCATACACCTATCTTTCGCTCTCAACACACACACACACACACACACACACACACACACACACACACACACACACACACACACATCATATATATATATATATATATATATATATATACATACACACTCACAAACACACACACACACACACACACATCATATATATATATATATATATATATATATACATACACACTCACAAACACACACACACACACACACATCATATATATATATATATATATATATATATATATATATATATATATATATACATACACACTCACAAACACACACACACACACACACACACACACACACACACACACACACACACACACACACACACGCACACACACACACACTTACACACACTACCACACATCCTACCCCTATTTCTTCTCTGAACTTACCTGCACCTTGACTGCTTCCATAGAGGTGAATGGATGGCTGCAGTCCTTTGACTGTATTCACTTTTTCCTACAACCATAGAAAGCTACATAGGATCAATCAGCAGTGTAAATTGAGAGCTTGAGCCATTTCCTGGGAACAGCACATGGCTAATTAGTATTAGCCGCTCGCCCAGAGTATCGCATTAACATATTTCTTAACTGGCTCTCCATGCTGAGGCCTCCACTAGTGGAAAACTCAGAGGTGGGGTGATCTGAGAATCACAAAGGCTTAATGTGAGTGAGAAAACAGTCACGTTAAGGTTTCCTACTTGTGGTAAGCCTTTATAAATCCCAGAATAAGAATAAGGGGCCAAAGTACCAATAAAAGGATATAATAACATGAAGATTTCACAGCTCTGCAGTGAATGTCTCAACAGTCTGAAACACAAGTTGAACAGCCTGATGCACTACAAACTGTGCTATACAATTACAAACACTTTAGAAACAGCTGCAAGAAATAAAAAAAAAAAACATTTAAAAGATGGCTATCTTTCAAAGACAAAACTTGTTGGAAATGCAGAAAAGAATGTATTGATATAAATTCATCACCTAGGAAAACTTCCATAGAGATAGCAGGATGAAAGTATTGCTTCAGAAAGTGTAATGCAAACAAGGGAGAAAGAATACCCAGGAAATGGTTACACAAAGGAGTGGGCATTTGTCAAAGGTAGCGCAAAGTGGACTCATAATGCTAAGAATTTTTTTATAGGCAGTTTGGCCTGTACCACAGATGACCAAAGCCAATGAAGAATCATCTGCAAATGTGTTCAGGTTTCATAAACTATGATTTATGACAAACCTTGCTATCCACAAGGGTTGGATTTGTACCACTTGAGAAACCAGAAGACACCAGACATGCTGAAGCATTATTGAATTAACAGTGGGTAAATGGACAGTAAGTATGGGTAGTCATGGCACTTTTGGTTTAAGGAACCACTGAAAGAAGGTGACTTTATTCAAATTGATAGGCCTGCATATACTAGGAGTCATTGGGCCAATGTCATCACTAATAATCTTTGGCTGGAACTGGGGGGATTGATAGTAGAGTGACTTAGTCTGAAATGCAGTGTGGGTACTTGGCCCCTCTGTGGAGTCAAAGAAGCATATGTCAGCGGAAGATAAGGAGAACTACACTTACAAAATTAAACATTTGGAACACAGACTCAAGTTTATCTGCCACTCAGATCAGAGGGAGTTTGAAGTGTCCAGAGAAGGATTTGTTGGTCCCCCAGATGAGACAGGGGGAGAGAGAGAGAGAGAGAGACCAATGGACCCAAGGAGAGAAGAGGTCAGAGGACCTCACTAGAGAAGTTAGTAGGAGTAGAAAACCTCAGTAACAAAAATCAAGAGAAATATGGGTTATAGTCATGGAAGGAGCCAATGTCAGAGGCCTTAAGGGGCAGGCTGATGTGGTCACTTATTGAGAGCTTTGGCAGATCTGGCTAAAGAAAAAGAGATGAGAACAGCCTAGAAGAAGGCTGTAACCAAGGACTGGAATCACAGAGACTAAACCTACTGTGCCTTTTTGTTTTCTTTATTGTTTCTTATGTTAAGCAATATGTTTGAGTCTGTCAAAAAGTCTGCATTTAATGTAAAAACTGAAGTTTATTTCTAGTAAACAAACTCTTAACTTCAATCTGAAAACTTGATTTTTTTTCTTATTCCTAAAATAGTGAGATGAAATGTGGGCTATATGAGTTAGTTTCCATGAAACACTAACCAAGAAAGGGTATGTTATCTCATTTGGTATGTTATCTATCTATCCTGATAATATGATACGTCGTGAATTTGAAACCACATGAATTAAGACAGTGATGATGCTATTTACCTTGTGTACTCTTATGATGGTAGTGACTTTGATTAAATCTGTACTTATTATCTTTAGTCAATTATTATGCCATATTCTTCTCACTATAAATCACGTGGTTGTTACATTATGCAACTGCCTATAAGCAAATGAATTGTAGTATTCTTTGTAGCATCCCATTCACTATCATCACACATCTACATAAAAAAGGTAGGTACACACATAATTCTAACATTCCTTTGTGGGATGGGACTGGTGATATGTCACCATAAAAAATTTTTAAAAACTTAAAGTGAAATGGTGCCTTTTTAAACAAATAATACACAAAGTGACTTATTCAGGAAGGAAAATGACAAAACTATAAAGAATAAACTAAATTCTACATGCATTTTTGGTCTGTGAGTAACAGTAGGAACCTAATGTTATACGGGACAATTATTCATATCCCCCCCTTGCAATTCATAACGTCTGAATGACCGGTTTAATAGTCTCAGGTAGCACATATGCCTTTGGTGCTAGAATATCAGAGGCTTTTTCTGTTCTCCCAATAGATAGTTGGATTAATTTTCCAATACTGACACTGCAGTGCAGCATAGGGGCATGTTGCACTCCTGAGTGTGCCATCCTTTGGATGAGACATTAAACTGAGGCCCCATCTGCCTGAGTGGGTAGTAGCTCAGATTGATATAAAAGATCCCATGGTACTCATCAAAAAGATTTATCTATAAATATCTTAATACATCATATCCCTTCCATTCTATTTACCTTTCTGCAATATTTACAATATTTACATTTACAGTATTTTCATTATTTTACAGCTTAAATTTCACAAACATTACCATCTTTCATTCTATCCCACCCTCATTCTTTTCTCCACAACAATCATTTTATTTCAGCCATCATATCGTCATCATTCCTATTTTATTATACAGTTCACCACATCTTTTCCACAACACCCATACTGTTACCATCAACACCTTGTCTAATATTTCAACTTCACATTTTTCTTTTTCACATTTTTCATACAATATTATATCCATGTTTATATTTTGAAAACCTTCCTGCTTATACTCATTTTGAATTTTTTTCCAAAAAAAGTAACTCTTTTTACAATCCAAAAAGTAATGATTTGTCATTTCTTAGGTTCGTAAGTGTGTACTAGGCTAATAACTACAATGGCCTTTTAAGCCTAGCCATGCATTCCAAATCTCTGTTGTCAGAGAGTTCTGGTACATTTGATAAGTGTAAGCAGGGGGTTGGGAGGTGAAACATTTACAAACTGGGGTCTTGGAGATGAACCATTTACAGGCTGCCTGTGTCTATTAGAGACATAGATGCTAAACCAGGGATGAATTTCCTGTTTTCCATCCAATTGTCCAAGTTACACTTCAATCGGTTAGGGAGGAACTCTGCTTCAGATGGATGGGGAGCCTGCTCCAGAGAAGGAGTAGTCTCTGGGATTAATACCTGTCTCTCCAGCAGGGTCCTATCACAGGCAAAGTTTAAGTCTTTAGAGAGTGTAATTCTGGTGCTGTTTGTTTTGCGGATATGCAAGAGGTGCATCAGAGTGGGGTCTGACAATGCCTTGTATGTCAGGCATAGATCTCCTCTCAACAACCTGTAGGAGACAGAATACAGGGATAGGGCCTTGATGCAGTCTGCAGTGGACATGTTACTTATGCCCTGTATTGTACTCAGTGATAGGGCTGATAAATGCCAAATACAGTGGAACAATTACTTCCTTGGACCTAGATACCATACCTTTATTTATAAGTTGTGCAACATAGAACAATTTCCTCACTACTGTTGACATGTGATGGTCAAAGGCTATGTGTGCACCAAGTCCCTGACTACTGAGTCAGCTCTTATGGGTGTTGTCAATATGATAGTTACCAGGAGTGGATGACATCCTGAAGGATACTATTATGCATTTCTTGGCATTTAGTTTTAGTCGAGGGATCTTCTTCATTACAGTATTTACATTTTTTTCTCCATTGTTTTATATTTCATACTACTTTTTACAGGCATCTTATCTAGTAATAACCTCCACAAAAAATCTTCGGCCTCATAAAAGTCTTCAAATCTTTCCCTTCTACTTTTATTGTTTAAGCTAATCCTTATGCTCTTTCCATTGATATATGAAATAATATTTCTCCATTATCATATTATACCATTCCCTTCCATCTTTAACTTCATCAGTTTAATTTTCCATGATTTCATCTTATCATCATATTCTTTTTCTCAACACCTGCTCTGTTTTACCTCACGTCTTTCCCTTTTCATTTTTCAGTCTGTCTATATTTCACATACATTATCACCTATCAAACTATTTTCATTCTCCATATTTAACTCCTCGAGGGTATATATGCACCAAATATAAAAATGGATTTTGTTAAATGTAAACCTCCTCCTTGTGTGTTTTTTTATTATGTACAATTCCCCCAACTAAATGGATTGAGTCTTGCTCCTCAAATAAAACTGAAAAAAATCTCTAACAATTATTTTTCCATTTTCCAGGAAACATATATATACTCCCCAAAAATCCCAACTTTCCTCACTATACACATATTTGAAATACATATTTTCTTTTCAAAGGATAAATAGAAAGTTTTCCACCAACTACATTTTTTATTTCATCCAGAATTTCTCTCCATTATTCGGATACTTTTGTTTTTTTCACCAAACCTAATATCATATATCATTGCTAGTAAACTATATGACATTTATCTACTTTATTTCACCAAACCCTTTCATTTTTACTCATTTAACTTTAATCTAGCTTCACTTAACCCATTTCCATCCTTGTTACAGTTTCCCTCATTCATACTATTTTTATGACATAATTAATTCATCTGCATAAGAAAGACACACAGATATTATTACATCTTTTTTTCTGTTTCCCATCCTGCTTCATTCACTTCATCAATGTGTGTTTGTATTACATTCATTACTACCACTAATAAACATATACTCATCAGACGCCTCTGCTTCACACTTTTTCAATCTTTATTTTCTTTCCTAACCAACCATTTACTATAATCTTCACCCAAGACATCTCATAATACTTGTTTAATACTTGTATTATTTCCCTCAACCCCATAAGCTCATGACTTACTAAGTCAAATGATTTTGCTACATCACATGCAACCAACCTTGCATCTTATTTCCCCTTAAAACAACACTAATTTGCTTCTTTTATTATTGCTAACATAACAGGGTGGCCGCTGTGGTGCAGCAGTTAGAGTTGCCACCTCACAGCAAGAGGCTCTCCGGTTCAATCCTCGGCTGGGGTGCCTTTTGTGTGGAGGCTGCATATCCTCCCTGTGGTCCCGTGGGTTTCCTCCAGATGCTCGGTTTCCTCCCACATCCCAAAGACATGCTGTAGGTGGATTAGACACTCCAAATTGGCCCTAGGCGTGAGTGTGTGCATGTGTGTGCCTTCTGTGGAAGGTTGGGGCACCAGGATGGCAACTTGACACCATAAAATTCCACTGCCAGTCATGAGTGGACAGGTGATCTGCTGTGGTGACTCCTAACTGGGAACAGCCAAAAGAAGAAGAATAAGAAGATTATTTCTAACATATCCTTTACTTGTTTTCCATTTATTTCATTTACCTCTTCCCCTATCACTTCTTCCTAAACAACCCCCATTCTTTTTTGCATTATTTTCACAAAGATTCTATAATCTGTATTTCCCACTGTTATTTTTGACATCTTTCTTCCATATAAATTTAATCACTCCAGCACATACATTTTCATCTTCTATCCCTTTCTCTAACAATTCCTTTAGTGTTTCCACAAATACTTATTTGTTCCTTACACTCGTCTCCTTATAGTATCCATAAATTAACTCATCCAAGCCTGGTTCTGATTTTTCCTTTACTACTTTTATGACCTCTTCCAATGCTTTCATTTCATTTCTTTGCTCTACGTTATATTTTCTTTCATCCAAATTTTTCTTTACTTTCCACCTCCTTCTTCAATTTCTTCCTTTGTATACATTTCTACTATCTCCATAATTTCTTCATCTTTACATATTACGACCATTTTCTCCTCTACCTTTTCATGAATTGTACTCTCCCTTTTTTTCCTTCCTTCCTAAAAACTTGAAAGTTCCTCCTTCTTTTCCTTTAAAAATATGTCTGTCTATACATTGTCTTAATTTTTCTTTATTTTTCTCAATTTCTTTTCTATTTTCTTACTCTATTAATTCTTTCTTCCATGCCTTACTCAACGATTTTTACCATGCTTTCATATTTCTCTTTACTTCTTTTTTTCCCTTCTCTCTTGATTTCCAAAAAAAAAATAGTTTTATATTTATCTTTAAACACTGCCCAGCTTTTTTCCAATTTTAATAAAATACTCTCATTGCAATATGTTCCTTCCATAGTCTACTACCTTCCTCTTTCAGTTTTTTTATTTATATCCCGTTAACCATTTTGTTACTTTACCTTAATTTATGATTTCTTCATTATCACTGTACAGAGCTGTATTGTTCTATGATCTGAAAAATGTCCTTCTTCTACCCCACCTGCCACATCCTTCATGTCACCTGAATATATTACATAATCTATCTCTATTGTAAAAATTTTCTATTTTGTACATCCACTCTGTACTTTTTCCTAGCTTCAGGTTTCCACATCACCTCCTATCAATTTTTTTTATCACCTTTACATTTTTCCTTTTTCTTTTCATACCTTACTATTAAATTCCCCAATCATTATTATTGACATAATTATTATTTATTTTTTTGGTTCTTCAAACATTTTTCCCTTCCTGACAGGTTTGTATATACATATATTACTATTACCCTCACACAATTTTAATTTTTCTCCTCAAGTCACATATCATCATCATCATCATCCCTCTTCCTGATATCACAGCTGTTACAGCTAATATTTTTACTTCATCTTCATATTATCTTATTAACACCCCTAACCCAGAACATTTTTCATATCCTAATTACCATATAATCTTTTTTTTCCACACAGCTTCATTTTTTTGTTTTTCTTATGCAGCCAAGCTTGTATCCCATAAACACAATACAGCATTTTTTTCTTCTTGCATTGTTCTATAGTCATTAATCCCCTCTCACTTTATTCCTTACATTATTCACATTTATTTAAAAAATCCCCTCTCCTTTTTTGCATCTATTTCTTCCTCTTGTTTTTTTTTCTATTTCTCTTTCTCACAATCCTTCCAAAAGATTAAACATGTTTTACTCTTCTTTCTCCTGTTTCTGAGTCACCATCTTCCTCTTCTTTACTTGGCAAAACATCATATTTATTTTCTGTTTGTATCTGAATATCTCTTGCCATTATTCCTTCCTCTAGTTTTTTTCTTCATCTTGAGTCATATTTATGTCACTTTCTTCCTCAGCCATTTTACTGTCTTCCTGAATATTGTTTTCTAAATATTGGTTTTCTTCCCTCTCAGTTTTTTCATGTACCCTTTGTATTTTTCCATCACTGGATATTCAAACCAAAAATGGTCAGACTTATTACATATTCTACAAAAAGTCTTACAGTATCTAGCAGTACGGCCTTATTCCTTACATTGCCCACATCTTCTTTTTGCTCATTCCTGAATCACGTTTTTCATCCGAACAACAGAAACAGGTCTTTGATTGGCCTCTATATTTAACACTTGCACTTTTCCCATTCACTCTTTTATTATTTGAAATATGTTGTAATTTTCCATCATGCATATCCAGTGTAGCTCACATTTCATCCCGTCCTTACATTTCTGTTAGCATACATTTTCTTTATGTCATGCACTTTTCACAATTTTGTCAGGAATAAATGTTTTAAGATTAAATTCCTCCATTTCTGATGTTCTGAACTGCATGGCCTGTTTTCTTTTTAACTGCAAGCCAAAGTTCTGAAAAAAATAAAGTCTTTCCAAGGTGATATCTCCCTCTAATATTTAACTAAAACAAATTAAATGTTACTTCACAGAAATCTTCTGATCGCAAATGTATCAAAGCTCCTATGTCTCTTAAAGTAAATCCTAATGGCCATATAATATTGTCCATGATGTCATAATCATCAGTATTCTGGACCTGTAACGGATTTGGTTGCAAAATACAGTCAAACATTAATTTCTTTCATGAAAACTTAGTTAAGGAAATCCCAATAATAAAATTTCAGTTAGGACTTTAGGTTTACATAAATGTAGTAAATGTAATTAATTTCATGGGTTATCTTTCAGTAAATGTAATCCTGTCTGATATGCCTTTTAAAGCTGTGATGTGCTATTCTTTCTACATTACTGTGTGTAGTTTTAACATAGTGAGAAAGAAAATGTTTGCTATCAAGAATGCTCCTCACATTTTCCACCTTCTGTTGATATCTGTAAGGAAAGTGTCATGTTACCTGGCTGCAAGATATACATTACCATGTATTCATCCATTTCAGTACCCATTTTATCAATTCAGGATTGATAGGAGCCAGACCCTATAGTTTTAAGCATCAAGCAAAAGGTAAGAAGCAATACTGTATGGGTTTTTAAGCTATCAGAGGTATCTCTCACATGCACACACACACAGTCATTTTGAAACAACATTACTTGTTCAACTGCATGCAGAATATTGTTGTATGAGCAAGTGTGTCTATGCCAATGTAAAGAGTTTAAATATGTTTTTGTTTAATTAATAATAAAATTTGTTAGAATAGTGTATTCATTGCTGCTTGTGGATCTGTCATAATAGATAAATATTGCAAATGTAAGTTATGTGTGTGTGTGCTGCCATCTATATATATATATATATATATATATATATATATATATATATATATATATATATATATACAACTGTACAGAAACCCATTGTTAGGGTACTCCTGTCAATTCAATATTAAATAATCTGCACTTTAACAAATTTATAATACCAAAATTTCACTGAACACTTGAGGAACATACACAAACCAAAAAAATATTAGTAGAACCATTCAAGTCAGGAAAGGTATCTTCCCCTAGCTTTAATTGCCAGAGGGTTTCCCTTTGTTCACCCTATTTAACTTTAACAACTTTATTGTCAAAATACATAAGCCTAAGAACCAGCATGCTTAACTATCTATGCATTCTGGGCTGTATTCTGATTGGACTTATGATGGAGATTTAGAAGGGTAATAAGTGGGTAAATGGTGTCATTATGACTTACAACAAGGAATGTTCTGAAAGGATATGTTTAAAAAAAAAGAAAATTATGAAAACATCAAGATACAGTCTAAAAGTAAAGTGTGGATTGTTAAGGGAAATATATTGATATATTGTTGGAAAGAAAGGGCAGAAGATGATTTGAAAAACTTTCCAAAGAAGGTTATGTGGTAAAAATAATAAAGCAAGTGAATGCACTGGGTGAGGAAACAGACTGCTGGATCAAAATAAACACATAATTGTGGCCTATTTTTTATATAGTATATGTAACCTACTTGAGGGTTTGGGGAATTATAATAAAACTGAAATCTCTTAAACAAACAAAAATACATAAGACTGCATAACATATTTTAAAATTGCAGATGAGGTTTACCTTGCAGTATGATGAGATTAAGTATTCTGATATTCATGAGTATACATGTAAATATGTCAAACTGCTAAAAAGTAAGCATATTTTATTCTTAGAAGGTTTCAACAAGAGAGAGAGAGAAAAAATGATTATGCATAGATCCAGGAAATTAAGCAAGCTAGGTAATTTGAATTTAGGATTTGATCTCGGAGGCCAAAGTTATTCTTTACAGTTAGCAAGCATGTATTTTGATAGATTGATCCAGATGTACCTTTCCAAAGTGCTGTCTGGTTAAGTTACTATCTCAGAGTCAGTGAGTAAGCAATAAAGGTCGAGGGAATCAAACACTCGACTACAGGAAGTATTATTTCTCTGTACTAACTGTCTAGTAAGTACACTGCCTGAATGCCAGGAAAAAAGAAATACAGAGGACCTGAAAGAAAATCAGCTAGAAAAGGTTATGAAAAACACTGACTGGGAAAAGTACTGCAGCTGTTCAGCAAAAAAAAAAAAAAAAAATACAGTGCAAGCTCCATACATAACTTCCCGTAACCTAGAAGAATGTATAAGACAACTGATATTGATGTTGTATATCAACTCAAACAACAAAAGGCTGGAAAAATGGAAGAATCTTTAAACAGATATTCAGATGAGATGATAAAACTGCACAAATCAGCAGTCAAAATGAAGAAAAGGCTGGCTGAATATGAAACTGCATAAGAAGAGATGTTTCAAAAAATAATAGAATTAGAGGGCAGTGCACATAGGGAATACACGAGATTTTCTGCTGTCCCAGAGAAGCTGGAAGGAACAGACTGTATTTATTTTATGAAAGCAGAAATAAGCAACTGGAGTGGTATTCCACAGCAGAATTTGTTAGCTGAAAGGGCACATCATGAGCATGCTCCAAACCTGGCAATGAGAAAGCAACCTAGAGCTTTAATAGTAAAGATGCAAATCCTACCAGCAGGTGGAGTTGATTTGAAAAAAACTGTGGCAGAAAGACAAAGTACTAAAGTGGGAGACAGCAGAATGTTTGTGGAGAATGATTACTCGTATGTCAGGCAGAAGAGAAGTACATTTATTCCACTATTCAGGGCATGTCGAGAAGCAGGCATGAGATTTGAACTGCTGTACCCAACTATCTTTAAACTATTCTTCATTGGAGGGACAAGATAATTTTTAGATGAAGTACATGCTAAGGAGGAAATACAAAAGTTTGTCCAACAGAAAGTGAGCTGAGGAAAAAAAAGGAGATTCTGCTTCTGTTATCCTGGTAATAAAGACCACAGAGAGACTGTGACAGTGAAACCTTTTCCAATGTTTCAATGGAAAATACTCGAGAGAAGGAAAAAAAAGCACAAAAGTCAACTAGAAGAATTGAGAGTATGGTGGAAGTGAAGCAGAGACAGGACTTGAGAGATGGAGATGAGCGGGAATAAAACCAGTCACTTGGAAATTGACAAATGTGGGATTACAAAGCAATAATTATATTTGTGAAACATGTCAAAACAATAAAATCTGGATATATTGGACTATTTTGGAATTTGTTAAACTTGAGGGGACTCTAAAGCACATTCCTTACTTTATGTCATTAATTTTCAGAAAAATACTCAGGAGAGGGAAGAGGAGGGAGAGAGTTAACTATAAGTAAAACATTTGTTTCTTAATGGTAATATTTTTATACTGTAAAGTTTTCTTAGTTATTTTAAGTGTAATGGGAATACAAATGTAAACAGGTGCTCCTGTTTTTTTTCTTTCTCCCTTCTTTTCTCTCTCTCTCTCTCTCTCTCTCTCTCCTTGTTCAGTTTTATGAAATGTAGGCATTGTAATATAAAAAAAAAGAAAAGATCAAAAATCTGGTTAAAAAAAGCATAACAAAAGAAATATTAATATTCTTTTTCTCATTTTTTGCATAGGGGAATTAATGGATTAAGGCTGTTCACTTGATCTAGTAACAAGCTTTAAGAGAAAGCAAGTACATGAAAAATAATGTTGAATATGATAAGGCTTTTTTTAGGAAATAAATGTATGTTTAGTAGCAATTTTGTATCTGGTCCTTATGTCTCCAGGAGACAATCTGATAAAGAGAAATATCTAGGAGATAATGTTCTCTGAAAGCATTCAAGTGTTTACTCAGCTGGTAGAGCTATAATGATAAGACAAAACCAGACAGCACTTAGTTGAAGCACATGCTACACCATGCATCTTAACATGAATAACTTTTCTTTTAGGTTAACTCAAGTCTGTGAGTGTGGCTGTCAGTTTGGAACATTTGTTCCCATTAGGAGGGGAAAACTTCAATATTTGAAGATGTACATACGTTTGAGTGTTATTACTGGGTGTGTTTTTTTTTAATTGTTTGAGGGCTTGCATTAAAATAAAAGGTTTTGTTAGATGTGACATAGGCTGAAATGGATATGACAAGAAACAACTGTATAAAGATCAACCGGGCAAACTCTGCATGCATGTAACACAAAAGCTGAAACTAGACATTTAACAAACAAGCTGTTATACATAAAAGGTGGGAAAATAACTTTTTAATACAATGATGCTTTCTGTAACATCCTTAAATATCAATGGACTCACAAATAAATACAAAAAAGAAAGAGTAGTAAACTACATTAGAAAATCTAGAGTGCAAATAGTTATGCTACAGAAGACACACTTAGAAAGAACCAAACGTGAATTTGATAAAGAAAGGTTTTTAGGATGTTATTCAGTAGACCTCATAGGACAAAGGAAAAGAGGAGTACTTATATTAATTGTAAGATGAGCTCCTATAGTGATAGAAGAAGATAAAAAAGATAATAATGGTAGATGTGTAGTACTAAGGGGCTACTGGCAAGGGAGGAGGATTACATTGACATGTATTTATATTCCACCTAAAACTGCTATAATGGAGCTTACGAAAATTCTGGGAGAAATAATCACCTTTCAGCAAGAAATATTACTTACAAGTGGGGACTAGAATTTGATTTGCAACAGTAAAGATGTGTCTGGGGGCCCATAAGGGAAAATATAACAAAGGAGGGTAGATTTTTGAGGAAATTTATGAAAATATTTGGCAATGGAAGATGTGAATTTAGTACCAGGAGTTTGGAGTGAATTTACATATTATTCCCCAAGATACAAAAAAATTAGGCTAGACTAGACTAAGTTTACATTTTCCAGAAACATGTGCATTTAATTGAAGGTCTTGATATGCACCCAATAAGTATTTCAGATCATGTGCCAATAATAACTAAAATAAAAACACGGGGTAATGAAATAAAAATGAGACAATGGTGCTTTCCCACCTATCTGTTGAAAATAGAGGAATTTAAGGAATGGGTAGTGGAAATTATTCAGGAGCCATTAGAGAAGATAGAAATTTCTTCTGAAAATACGGGTAGGAAGTAGGATAAAATGAAAGTGGAGCTTAAAATAAGGCGGAAATAAAAGAAAGGAAATATTGTTAAGAAGTAACAATAATTGTTTAGATGGACTGAAAAATGATAAAGTATTGCAAAATAGAGGACTCTCACAGAATAAGAAGAGGAGCAACTGCAGAATGCTAAACAGAAAATAAGGGATTACCTTGACAATATGCATGAGTTAAGAAAGATTGCTGTTAATCAACTGTGTTTTGATAAATACCTCTGAAGCACAAAAACTTTTAGCACAATGACTTAGGCAACATAAAGTAGAAAGGGCTGTTGCCAAGCTTAGGGATCCTATAAGAAGGAACATAACAAGAGATCCTGTAGAAGTATTAGAAATCTTTCAGAAATTCTATGAAAGTCTATATAAAGCAGAGAAATGTGGAAATCAAGAAAAGGTACAAATGGAAGTGTTTATGGAATAATTAAATATGCCAAGGTTAGATGTAGATGAGACTCGATTACTAAGAGTTAGGATAGGAAGAGATGAGATAAAAATGGTGATGTATAACCAATCTATATGAAAGACACTAGGGATAGATGGTATTCCTGTAGAAGTTTGGAAGCTAGGAGGGAAAAAACTGATAAAGATCTGGAAGTTTTTTAACAGTATTTTAAGAGGAGGAGAAGTACTAACATCCTGAAGGAAGAGGTGGTAGCTGTAATACCTAAAGAGGGTAAAGATCCATCAGATCCAGATTTATACAGGCACATTTCAATACTAAACCATGATTATAAAGTATTTATGTCTACAATGGCTTAAAGAATGGCAAAGGTGATGCCAAAATTGATAGATATAAATCAGATTGGTTTTGTGGAAGGGAGGCAAACATTCAACCACATTAACAGAACCTTGATGATTCAGAGGGAAGCAGAATTTAAGAAAATACCACTGTTGTTGGTGGGTCTTGATGCAGAGAAAGCATCTGACAGAGTAAACTAGGACTTTATGAGCAGGGCAATGGAAGTATTTGCATTCCCTGATAAAACTATAAGGCTGATTAGGAGGATATATGAGGGATAGGAGGTAAAATTAAAGTGGGTGGGTTCCTTTCTGATAATTTCTGCTTGAGCGGAGAAACCAGGCAGTGGTGTCCTCTTTCCCCTTTTTTATTTGCATTATATTTAGAATCATTGGCAAAGAAAATAAGGGTCTCAGAAACTGGTATGGTAGGCATGAAAAGCTGGTTCTATGCGCAAAAAATATTATTTTATATCTGATAAAACCAGAAAAGGACATTACAGTGTTGTGGAACATTTTGAGATGGTTTCAGATCTTTTTTTGATACAAATTTAATGAAGCTAAAACAAAGGTAATAGTGGTAAATTATGCACATACACATGAATTGTTTTAGCAATATCCATATTTATGGGGACATTATAAAATTAAGTATTAGGAGTATGGATTAAAATGATTCTGGTATGGCAGCTAAGGATATGTGGGAAGAGACTAAACACAAGATATTACAAAAGCTGAGAAATTGGAAGCTCTGTTATATTGATATGGATAGTAAAATCAAGCAGTTAAAATGTTTTTATTCCCTTTAATCTTATACAGAGGTCAGACATATTTTTATGAACTAGAGAAGTTGTGGATAACAATTAATAAAGAGATGAAGGATTTTATCTAGGAAGGAAAGACGGCCAGAGTCAAGTGGGATAAGTTGATTCTTCCAATAGAATAATGTGGATTGGGATTACCCTATTTTAAGGAGTATTTTAGAGTTACACAGTTAAAACCAGAAATAAATCTATAATTCAAAGTGGAAAATGATGATGAAATATGGTGGGGGGCTCAAGAAACAAGGAGAGACTGGGATTATGGATGCAGACCTTTAAGGAGAATAACAATAATCATACAGAATATTATATTCATAAAGTACCAGAAAGTATTCTAAGAATTAAGTCAACATGGAAATGGAGAAAGGAGATTCTTCCAATAGGGATGACTGCAATTAGGGATGCAGGCAATAGGCAAGAGGGGACTGGAATTTATTGGAGAAAACTGGTAAAGGAACCAAGGTATTGGGAGAAAATAACTATGGAGGGAAAGGTAATAGAATGGGAAGATGCTAAGAATGTATCTGGACTGCAGGTTAGAGATTGCCTTCCCTATCAAGTACTGTTATCAGAGTATAGGCAAAGAGAAATAAATAAGGGGGTGCTAAACAAAAGACCAGCAGTGGTATATTTTTAGTAGAATCTAGAACAGAAGCTGCTGTTAAAAAAAGGAATAAGCAATAGAGCATATAAAATATATTGCATGATAACTATAAGAATGAATCAGAAGTTAAAAAGATTTGGGAAAAGAGACTGGATAAGCAATTCACAAAGAAACAATGGGGGGTAGGATATATGTTTGTTTCCCAGATATGCAGCAAAGTCTATAAGATTTAGGATTTTTGCTTGGAAATGTTTACTTAGATATTTTATAACCCAAGTAGACTCCAGATAATTTTTCCTCAGGTAGACAACAGATGTTGGAGGTGTGATAGGAAAGAAAGATATAATTGGGAACATACTTTCTGGGAGTGTAATGAGTTGGCAGACTTTAAAGACTGCCTGCAGATAACTCTATAAGAGATAATGGGTGATCAAATTGGTGTAACTAGGGAAATTATTTTTCTGAGCTATGATATAGAATCAGAATTGCCTAGACATAGTAAGGCCTTGCTGAGTCTAATTATGGTGGCTGCCAAAGATCAATTACTAGAAAATAGAAATCAAAGTATAGTAACAGAAATAAACAACTGGAACTGGGATCTTTAGAAAAGAGTAGGAGCAAATTACATAGGAAAAATGGGAACAGCGGGAACAATACATACAGGGGAGGAATGAGGTTTGAAAAAAGGCACACTGTAAACAATGAGCAGTGATTTGTTTGATAGAAGAAACTAAATTATTTAAAGCAGATGTTTCCTCACAAGAAGAAACTGCAGACAAAACATTTCACATACTTTCACAGTTAGTCAGAACAAACCTTAACATATGAGCCTGACAATTCAAAATTCTGAAAATCAGAGTTGCAGAAGCATACACATTTTCCTATTCTTATCAGTAATCTTCTTCACATCCTTATCAGAAAGAGTATGATTTAAATTAACTAAATGTTTAGCAGTAGTAGAATTAACTAAAGCTATAGCTGCTATGTCAGGCTTGGGAAGTTGGTATAAAAAAACTTAAAAGACTGAGAAACTTTATACATCCCATCTGCTTTTTTAGGGGCAGCTGTCTAACTATTAGGAAAATTGCAGGCAGTTAAACACACATCCTTCAAAGCTAACAGAAATGTAGAAATAGGTAAATGTTCTGGAAATTCCTTCTGCAATAGCTCATAGTATTTTCTGAAGGACCGTGAAGCCTCAGTGTTCTCCCACACTGAAAACAGTGGGTTATTCTGGAAATAGCCTTAGAGAAAAATAAATCCCGTACAGGGAGAATCAGAAACCGAGCTTGCCTCTGAGTCTGAATCAAAAATCTGAGGGGAAAACCTTGTACCTGCTATTCATTCAGTTTATTTAAAGACAAACTTTAAAACAGGTGAGTAAATACGACATCAATCTGTGCTTAAATTTAGACAGAATAATTCACAATGGGGAAAGGGCTCATTCAAAAAATATACTCTTTTCAACTGCTTATTCATTTACTCATTAAATCCAACTAATATTGCTTATTGAAAATCAGACTAACATTCTAGGATTGGAACCTTCCACTGAAATCAGTGGCACTAGAAGCAACCAATCAGCAGCATTCATAGAAGGAAGCCAGACCAAGTAGAGTCATATCTTAAGTTTCTTCAAGAATAATAATTAAGAGCTAAAGAAACATTACACTTTTTTATTCGGTTTACTATTAGCCTGTTCATACTATTCCTTATTTGAATGAATTAGTAGGCAGCCTTTGAGATGTGAGTTCTCTGTGGAGGTAAAGCAAATCATTCCTGAACCTGTCATCTAGTCATCTCACAATGGCCTCTGGATTTGTGTTCAGAGAACCCTCATTAGGGTCTCAGACTCATGTGTGAGCCCCTGTGAGATTGATAATAGTACTACTAGCTATCTAACCGATTTCATGGAAAGGTCAGTTCACTGTATGTGTGCATATGAACAACTGAAGGCTTTACAGAGAAGAAGAGCCACAGTAACATAAAAATTGAGAAAGTTTTGCTAAAATGTATTTTCTGCTGAAACATCTTGGTGAGACTCATGATATAAATTAAAGGAAGATAAATTACACTTTGTATGAATAAGGGGACACTCCAGTTTTGTTCACAGTATTATCTTTTTGCAGGATGGATAATTTAAGGGTTATATTATAGGCCAAGACTAAGAGCATTTCAAAATCTGCAACTCAAATGATTCATTTTTATCAGTAACTGAACAGAAGTTTAACTGCACTAGTTAATATTTACAATAGCCAATGGCAATATATATATAGTTGTTCAGTTAGAAGGTGCAGAATATTTTTTACCCAAAGACTAAAATGTAAAGTAAAGAAAAAAATAAGAGTATCAGGTCCTGCGGTAGAATAGATTTTTTTCTATAAAATAAAAAGATGGACATAAACCACTATAATCTGGATCTGGTGTGGTTACAGATCTCTATGCAATATTTTTTGATACTGGGACTACACCAGTGATATGATATTACCTTTTGATGAACCAAAGCAGATGATTATGTTGCTGAGATCATATGAAATTCAATAAAGTCTGAAGTATCCACAGAAACATAGTACCAGGAATTTTTTTGTTGTCCTTAATAATGCATTACAGCAATGAAATTATCATATTATCCACTGCTAGGAACTTGATTTGCATAATATAGTTCTTTGAAGTATGCCTAAGATAAGCAGCAGCATCAGAAAAGTAATTTATGTTGCAAATATGCCTCTAAAAGTATTAGCAAACTGGTTATAAAGAATTTGAATAAATTGTCAAAGATTTTGAGTTTGGTCAAAATTAGAATATAGGAGTGTCACAGGGTAGGAATCTGAAATCTATAAACCAGATCCAGTAACCATCAGTATCTCTTTTCTCCCAGTTGATGGTAAGTGCTAAATGTTTTCCACACAAAAACAAGGAAACTATAACAAACGCTCTTCAACAGTCTTGCTGACATTGTCACTTTAATACATTAAGTTATACTTTTATTAAAAAGGAAGGGACAGAACAAGGTCTACTGAAAAAAAATCTCTTTGAGATCTGTTCTAGAGTAAGGTCTTGTGTAGCAGTACTTCTCTAAACTCATTTCTTGTTGCATGTAATACTATACAATAGGAAACCCAAGGAACTGTGATTTATAATAAATAAAACAAATAAATGGTTTGAACTAATCATCTTGACAGATCAATCCTCCCTAATTAACTTTTCTTTGATGAAACAGTGTTTGGGCTTTAATATTTCTAAATCCATGTCCACCAGACACTATGGCAGTATTGTACAGCTCTGTGTACAATAACTCTCTCAAACAGTTACTTAGGAAGCTACTAAACCACCAGTGCAAGCTCTTACTACAGAATATATATATATATATATATATATATATATATATATATATATATATATATATGTGTGTGTGTGTGTGTGTGTGTGTGTAATTTTACTAAAAAAGGAAAAAACAGGTCACCAGCCAGTGATCTAGCATGTTGAGATTTGTAAGCCATTTTTACAAGATTGAAAAAATGAGAATAATTTTATAGACTTTTATTATTTTTGATTTCAATGGTGCAAGTTCTTTTACAGTAATAATAATAATAATAAAAATACATTACTAAATGTGACAATCAGAGAGCATACATTCATTTATCTATCCATTTATGCATACATTATGTAATACCCATTTTATCTTACTCAAGGTTGTGTAGAAACCTTTTCCAACAGTTGTTGGTGCAAAGTAGAAGACAGGTCCTCGACAGGACACCAGTCCATTACAGGATGCATGCAAGCACATCTCATATACACACACACACACACACACACACACACACACACACACACACACACACACACACACACACACACACACACACACACACACACACACACACACACACACACACACACACACACACACACACACACACACACACACACACACACACACACATACAAAAATATTTATAGGCTCACCAGTTCACCTATTGGCATATCCTTGGGATACGGGAGGAAACTGGAGACTGTGGCAATAGCCACACTGATCAGGGACTGCATGCATGTTGTCAAGGGGCATCTGAACAGGAGAACCAAGCTCTGAAAGGTAGTAATGATAATTACTATTTCACTTTACCATGTTTCATTTATAAAAATGAAACAATTCCTTTCAGTACAAAGAAGACTGAATAATTTTCAACATAACATAAACCTAAGATATTACTTTCAAAATAAAATTAAAGCACTCTCATAATGGTTCTCTGACTACATTTCAGAAGTAGAATATTTAAGGAGAAACCTCTGGATATTTACTTGCCCTACAATGTCCAAAATGGAAAACTTTTCTGTGATGCCTGTGACATTGTGAAGCATTGCCAGTTGTACCAGGTGAAGTAAGACAGTGCATGTGTGGCATATGCCACCGTGGCTGGCTGAAGTTTTGTAAATAGTCTTGTGTCATTTGACTGTCACAATGATTTGTACAGATGCTTGTATTAAAAATATATTTGTAAAAGTTGCTTATGTTAAAAATTCTGGAACAGAATTCTAATGGAGTTCTGAATGTATATTGTGCCAGAGTCAGGTGACTAGATGTGATGCCATTCTATAACTAGCTGAAGTCCAGAACTCTGGAATCAGCAGTTGGTTGTTTGTTTTTGTTTCTGTTTTCCTTTGGAACCTGATATAAAAGATCTATGTCAGTTATCACAGTTCAGTTGTTAGCTGCTGAGTCAGTTCAGGAAGTGTGTAGTATCTCGTCTTGCCTTGTGGAAGGGAGCATCTCAGCAGTACATCTTGCCTTGTGATACTAAATGAATTAACTAGGGACAGTTTCTCTTTAAGTCGGTTAGGAATGATACAATGAGATTAGTTTAGTATTGTTTTCTTTTTTTCTGCATCTGTGAGATTCTATCCAACTGTGTTATTTTTCCTGTGGCTGAAACTCTGTTGTTTATTGTAACTAAATATTAAGTATTCTCCTGTTCTCTATTTTATTATCCATTATTAAATATTTTTATACATTTTCATTGTGGCTGGTCTTTTAGAGAACACCTTTAATATCTTGAGAGTACTTGTGCTTATTTTACTGACAATGTGGCCACTCCAATAAGCCTTACTGCTTCGGTCACACTCTACCATTTATATTAGTATTAATTTGACACAGTATAATTGTTTACTCTTTGTAAGAGCCTTAAAGTATTTGACTGGTGGCAGCAATCTACCTTGTAGTCTGGAGAGAGGAGACACAGCTGGTGAATCTGTGTCAGCCTTTCCCAGGTGTGTGTCTGTGTGAAAAATCAGATATTCAAGTGTGTGTGTGTGTGTGTGTGTGTGTGTGTGTGTGTGTGTGTGTGTGTGTGTGTGTGTGTCTGTGTGTATCAGATACATGGAACTGGGATACAGCGCTCCAAAGTGAGTCTTTGCTTGGGATTTGGAGAGACAAAGAGTCCACTCCCAGTGGAGCATATTCCCTGTGTACTCTTGAGGGAAATTGTGTCTGATGCAGAGGGCTGCATTTGAAATACTGTGTAAATCCATTCCTGTTTTTAGTGACCGCCTTTCTTTGGTGTCAGTTGTGAGGACTGAGGCTCCTTGATTACTGGCCTTGGGTAAAGGGGGTCATCACAATGCTCTTCATTGCAGAATATTTAAATATCTAGTTTGAATTCTAGTTTGAATAACTGCTACTAAACTTCTCATGCACAGTTTATTGACTGTGTTGTCCTGCTACCCCATTTGACCACCATAGGAAACTATTAATATAGTTAGTTTTAATGGTGCCTCTGCAGAGGGATACACTTTTCCTGAACTCCTAATGAGAATCTTTGCCCCAAAATCATCACTCTCTAAATGTACTATCTCCAAGGTCACACCAAGTTGGAGAAAATGGTTTATGATAATGGTATACAATAAATCCCTTTCCTCCATGTTGGTGCATCCTTAAAAGTACTATATTTAGAGAATAGAGATATTGGGGCTTTACCCCTACATTGGGGATACAGGGGTTCAACTCCCTGCAAAGGCACGTTAAGGTCAGTCTCCTCAAGTTATCTACATAGTCAAATGAAATCAAGACTATATAAAGGTATCACTGCTCAATTCTGATATCCTAAATAAGAAGTTGCACTTCTTACAGGCATTCCAGACTCTTGAAAATATAGATATCCACACAATTACTGAAACATGGTTTCACTGTAGTGATAGCACTCCTGTGGTGCCAGCTTTCAATGGCTACCACTCTTTCAGACCTAATGCCAAAATGATGATGCTGTGTGGAGAGAGTGTGTTGGCATTCCTAAGAAGCCAAATCACCTGTAGACTCTTAAAGCAAGCCAATGGCCTTAAACTCCTCCACATCTTTGTTACAGTCAATAAAATTCCATGTCACATCATAACCAACTACTGTACTCCCGTGTCAACTGCAGCCCACAAGGCATCTCTAAACAAACTGGCATCTCTCCCAACTAAATCTAACAGTAGTCTCCTGCAATATTTTAATTATTCTTCCATTAATTGAAACATGCACTACCATGAATAAGTATGCACAATGAGTCCTCGGCTTTATAAATGTTAGAACTTTAGATCAACTAGTTCACGTCCCAACTATGTGCTCAGAATACTGCCTCTGGTCCTCATCAGTGCATCCCCACTATGCTTAACACCTACAGGTACCCCATCACTTCTCATATTAAACCAGTGATCAGTAATATTCACTATGAGGGTAAAAAATAATTTACCATCAAACCCTTCTATCCTTAGAGACTAATCTAAGTCAAACATTCCCCTGCTAACTGATGATCTGATGAAATATAATTATCAGCCTCCCCTAGATGTCCCCATCTCAGACACTGACACATTTGTGGACCATTTCTATATCCACCTCAAAGCATGCATTGAGTTATCGGTCTCTGGTAACCATTTGAAATGTCTAGTGAGTCAGAAACATGAAGACTGAATGGGCAAAAAATGGGCTTACATATACTAAGTCTGGGATGGCCATATCTGGGAATATTTCATTTTTCCCCAGGTATGGTAATCTCAGAGGTTGCCCCTCCAAAAAAGAAATTTTGTAGCAATGTTTGAGATTTGCTCTTCTGGATTTTTTGATCTTTTTTTTTTTTTTTGGGCCTGTCAGCACTTGGTGTTATGAGTGCTGACATTTCAATAGGGAACCATCAGTCCCGATCAGACATAAATACAATGCAAAATTCAGGAATAAATTCCTACAGTGGAACAGTAGTATAAAAACTATGCAATAAGAGGAATATTCCATTTTTCCCCAGGTATGGTAATCTCAGAGGTTGCCCCTCCAAAAAAGAAATTTTGTAGCAATGTTTGAGATTTGCTCTCCTGGATTTTTTGATCTTTTTTTTTTTTTTTGGGCCTGTCAGCACTTGGTGTTATGAGTGCTGACATTTCAATAGGGAACCATCAGTCCCGATCAGACATAAATACAATGCAAAATTCAGGAATAAATTCCTACAGTGGAACAGTAGTATAAAAACTATGCAATAAGAGGAAGAAACTAGCCACCCGAAAAAGCAAACCTAATACCCCAAACTATAGGTGAACTCAAAAAGGTCAGCAAAAAACAGAAGCAAAATCAAATCCTCCAAAAGCAAGTATGAACCGAAAATTGCCACCTATGCTAAGTACAACCGCAAAGCCTTCAACTGTGTCAGAAAACATAAAACAAAATGCCCAGCAATGCACTGAGATAACATAAAACAACAACAATCCATATTCATCTTCTAAGGCTATAGCCAACATATTAGTGAACAAATCTCAGACTTTACTCCCTTATCTTCTTCTAACTTTTCTTGTATATTAGAATGCCACTTCCCCACTAATCATTTCAGAGCAAGTTCTGAGGGTTCTGTCCAAGGTCAAAAACACTAGCTCTATGGGTCCTGGCAACCTGAAAATGTACCAGGCTGCCTTCTTGTCAACACCACACACAGTCTTGTAGACTTGCTATTGAATCTATTCAATCTCAGCATCTCTACTGGATTCATACTGGAGTAACTGAGAACTGCTGTAGTTATCCCATTCAACAAGAGAGGACCGACCCACTATTGACCCTGAGAACTACAGACCTATAATCTTCACCAGTCTTGTCTGTAAAACAGTGCAGTGCATCATTACAGAGATTGTTAATAAGGACATAGGTGGTGTACAATACCTTGACTCACACCAGTTTAAGTTAATTAAATGCAGAGCGTGCTTCCTGAACCTGGTTGATTTCTTCCAGCAAGTCACTGATGCAGGGAAATCTAGTCACACTGAGTACCTGGACCTGGTCAAGACATTTGATAACCCACAGTCCGGCATTGTTGACAAGTTAATCAAATTTAATGTAACCCCCTATGCTATCAGTTGGATAGCAAACTGATTTATTGACAGAACCCAATCTGTCAATGTTGGGGGACACACTGTTATTGAAAAGAGTCATTACCAGGGGTGCCCCCAGGATCGTTCCCAGGGCTATTTCTCTTTGGTATTTACTTTTCAGATGGCAAGGCTGACAGTCAACAGATTCCGAGCTGTCATAAACTCCCCAACTGATTTCGAGATTCTCCAGGAGAGCCTAACACATATAAAACAAGTGCTACCTGGACCACAGCCTTAAGTTAAATTCCAAGAAATGCAGTATTATGTCTTTTGACAAATATGGGAACCTATATATCTACCACAAAAATTACACCCTTTAAAAACTAATGCAGTTATTAGAGACCTGGCCACTATCATTGACAATGAGCTATATTTTGATCACCATACTGTCTAGTCAGTATTGTAAGGTAATGCTTTTAGCTAGTCTTTTTGATCACCAGGGGTATATCTTCTAGATCTAAGGAAGTTATCAACCCTTGCTTCTTCTCCCCCGTCAGACCCATAATAGAGTATAATGCTTCTTTTGGTATGTACTTGTCAAAATATATGACTTAGCTTGAGAGACCACAGCATTTCCTGACTAAGAGAACCAAGGGTGTGTCTTCCTTGTGTTAGACAAACCACCTTAAAGCTCACTTGCTCTTCTCAGTTTCTATAGACTCTTGTTAGTGGACCTCAAACTAGCCTACAGACCCTTAAAAGAACCAGTCATAACATGCATAACAAACAACGCTGTAAAAACCCAGTCAGAGGAACTAAACTTCCCCCATTGTATAAATAGGGCTTTCTGGTATGATAGACAACTCTTTCATGGAATCCTTATTTTATTGAATAGACTTCTCTGAGATGTGAAGAAAAGTAGCTCCCTGACCCTCTTTAAGCATGAACTGGATGAATGGATGGGTAGCCTTGAATTCACCTTAGATATGATCCTCAAGCCATCATGGAAAGGGGTCAAAACTAGGTATTAATTATGTCATTGGGTATTAACAATTTGAGAAATGATCTAGGCCTAGTATTAACCCGTGAACCTATACGCTGCTCATGATAATCATACAGTGAAATGAGGGTGGCAGAACAGTATGTTTGGTCAGCTGGGTTGCAAGTTATTTGGAAAAAGTGAGCCGAAATAGATCCATATTTACTCTCCTTGTTTCTCATTTCAATGATAACTATGACCTCTAACAAATGGCACTGTAGGCAACCTCCAAGTTTGCTGATTGTTAAGGTCATCCCTATGTATATTTCACAGAACTGAGCCTCTGTGTTTGACAGATTTTGACAACATATGACTTGAACTCAGGGAACTATGAGATATCTTCCATTAATGAGGTCAATATAGGGTATCACAAAATAGACCTATATCTGGAAGAATTCCTACTTGATGGAATGGTAGATATGGATTTGTACAAGTATTTGAAAGTAGAACATCCTACTATAGGTACCATAGTTGGAATACCTAAGGTACACAAAAATATTATGGACCCCCTTTTCATCCAATGATATCTGGTAACAAATCCAAGACCTTCCCATTTGGGACAGTAATCGACACATGGTTAAAGCCCATTTATGACAAAATTACACACATACTAATAGATTCCTGGGATTTTTTGGGTAGACTCACTCCGGAGTTGTGTGATGGGGACATTATACTAGTTACAATAGATGAGGTGGACCTCTTCTCTTGTATACCCAAGGAAGATGGACTGAGAAGGTTTGAAAATAGTATAGAAAAATACGGAAAGTTATCAAGGGACACAGTATCATTATCATTGGAATTTATGGACATTGTGTTAAATCACAATTATATACTATTCGAGGGAGAACACTATAGGCAATGTAAGGGGCTGGCAATGGGGGTGGATTGCACCCCGATTTTTGCCAATCTAGTTCTCCTTGATTGGGAAACAGAGTACATTCTGGATACGGGTTGGTAAGAAAATATTACCAGTTATGTTAGATTTCTGGACGATATATTTATTTTATGGAAAGGAAAAGAAGATAAATTACATGGATTTTTTAGAATATTTGAATTCATCTAGTGAATATTTAAAATTTACATACAATATGGATAGGAATAAAATTTCTTACTTAGATATGCTTATATCAGTTGAAAATGGAAAATTCAAGTCGAGAATATATAGGAAGGATATTTTTAGTAATTCTTATTTACAGTATTCCTGTTGCCATCCGTACAGTCAAAAAAGAAGTATTATAAAAGGTCAGTATATTCGAGCAGCAAGAATGACCTCAGACTATACCGATATGGTAGAGGAACTGGACATTATAGCGAACATGTTTAAAGATAGAGGATATCCACCACATTTGATAGAAGACACCAAAAAATATGTGAAAAGTTAATGGGGTATGAAATACAAACCCATATTAGGTACCGGGTTAATTAGATCTTCTAATAAAAGTAAGGTTACTAATGGGGAAAATTATATAAACTACACGAAAGCCTTTATATTCTAACATGGACCATATGTGAAAGAAATAAGAAAAATTGTGGAAGACAACTGGAAAATTATGAAATCTGAACACAATGTGTATAAAAAGATAGGAGAATATCCACTATTCATCTCCAAAAATGGAAGGAATTTAAAAAGTGAACTGGAAAGGAAAACAGTAAAAGGAGACAATATAGGAAAGATAAAAGGAACCAGAAAATGCGGGCAGAGTAATCAGTGTAGTGAGATACTGCAGGTGCCATCTCTCATGTTGGAAGATACAAATAGAACGGAGGTAACATTTAAGAAAGGGAATTGCCTTTCTCAACATGTTATATATCTTGCTAAATGTACAAAATGCCCATGTTACTATGTGGGAAAGATGGACAGATGCCTAAGGAGTAGGATATATGATCACGGGTATTGTATTAGAAAAAAAGATACGAAAAATGCTTTGTGGAGGCACCTTAATGGTAGCACAACCTATGACACTTTCAAATTTGGAATACTTGAGAGTATTAAAATAGACCCAAGAGGAGGTAATATTCGTAAGAGATTAGGTGAAAGGGAGACTAGATGGCAGATCAAGTTAAATGCATGAGTTTACCCAGGGATCAATGAGAGTATATCCATTAAGCCCATGTTAGAGAACATAAATTAATACAAATATAAATATGGTCTTTCGACCATTTACAATCATTAATAGAAAGATGAGAATAAAAAATGTATATGGACATTTCTATTTAAAATTTACACTTGCTGTACACAGACCTTGTTTTTATTAAACATTTTAAATGTTAGTTGTTGTAAATGTATTTTAACTAGTTTATATATTTAGTTTTAACAGACATGTATAGGACCAATTGTAATTTTGAGTATAGACTCATTTATTTTAATGGTTATAGTCTGTAGTATTAGGTGAGGACTGTTTCATAGTACATTTGTTGGTACTACCAATGTGATGTAATGGGGAACTATAAGAATGGAATAATGTGAGCACTGAGCACTTTAAATAGGTAATTGATTCATGTGATGGTCAAGGTTAGATGTTTTGGATTGGTTAGCACCATCTATAAAATCTAGCATTTGAAAAATGGAATTGTTCTGATGAAGTCTACTTTTATGTAGATGAAAGAGCTTAACTACATATTCATATTTATTTATGTTTTTCATTAAACTAACTCGTTTGTTGTAGTGGAACATAGAAGAATTTGTGTTTTCTTCCACTTAGAGCAGCGAACAAAGTTATAGATACTATCTGTATTCTTGGTGGACGTTTGCTGACAGTATTTTGCAATTAACTGTAGTCAAGCTCCTAGTTTGCTGATTGTTAAGGTCATCCCTGTGTATATTTCACAGAACTGAGCCTCTGTGTTTGATAGATTTTGACAACATATGACTGAAGAAGGGTACTTACAGTAAGAATACAGATTTTTTTCTAAATTATTTTTATTTTAGTTTAAAAAAAGTAGAATGCAAAATATTCAGTCAGTATACATATACACAATATATCTATTCAATAATCCCCACTTCTAACATTTTCTCTGACAAAACACATGCTCATTTAATATAACTGTATCTATATCTATCTATCTATAAAGATAGATATATAAAGACAGACTAGAGAGAGACAGTATGCATATCCAGTAACTCCCACCCCTCATATTCTCCTGAAGCAACATATACTTATGCTGTATATACTACTACATCTTTTGTGGATTGGTCTAATGGCAAAAATGCTTTACTCTTAGCAGTAGTTACTATCAACAAATCTTCTCCAAACTGCCATAAGTATTTTCTTTCCTTACCTGCTTGCTAATCTCCTGCCCCACTTTTCACCCCCTGCCCGTTATTAATTTTCTCACTCACATTATTATCTTCTCACCCTTCTAGTGACCTGCAGTCTCCAAGTTAACCCATCTCATCACCATTTGTAGTTTCACTTTCTCCTAGGGCCACTTCCTCCCTCCATTTAGCACTTATTAAATAAGCACAACTATCATTTATCCTCTAACTTACCCTTAAACAACCATTCCAAAATGTTCTTAGATTTCTTGCATACTTCTTATTTGCTTATAATACCACTGTGTATACAGATTGTAAGTCTCCACTTCCCAGCATCTGCAGCAAGTATCCATATTACTGAAACCCTCTATCTTCAGTCCTACTTATGTTCTGTGTAACCTCTGCAATAGTTTTTTGTGCACATGACCCACCTTCCTTGGCCAATCACACATTTTCCAGGCCCCGATCAAAATGCTATGTTCATTCCATCATCATCATTGTCATCCTCCTCCTCCTCTCTTCTTCATCAGTCTTTCCATTCCCTCCTTTCTCCTTCTCAGTTAGGTTCTTATTTATGCTGCCATTTTCCCCATAGCTTACAAAAGCCATGCCTCTTTAGTCACCTTATCCAGTGCCTCTTTACCCCTCTTACCCATCTCCCAGGATGGGGAAGCTGGCAGCAGCTACTTATTCCCAGCTTTGCTGGCTAGTTCTTACATACACCTAAGTTACAAATCAAACTCAGGCCACATGAGCCATAGTCAGGCTTTACATCTCTATGTCCAGGAGATGGCTCAAAACAAGTATAATTATTGTTGTCAACACAAGCAAAACACTCCTAAAAATACATTTTCAGCATTATAAACAATAACTGTTCCCAACGTATGAAAAAAAAGGATTTTCAATAGTATTTCAGTAAGTGATTGGTAATTTTTCTAATGTCCCAAAGCACTGTGATGACAGTTGACTTGCCAAAATGATTTTTGTTTTATTTCAACCAATTATTTTTTTATCTCATGATACATTATATGTCTCCATAAGATTATGTCTGAGGGGAACAACATTTTATGCAGTCCTGTCTCTCTGTTCATTTACTGTGGAAGTTCTTTGATTTTCTATATGTGAAAAATGTCTAGGTGGGATACACTGGCTCAAAAGAGCTTTAAAATACTTTAACATATAAAAAATATATATAGTTAACTTTCACACACATTAAAAATGGAAGCTTAATATCCAGTCATTTAAATACATCTAAAAACAGACCCATATTAAGGCATAGCCATTCAAAACACAATAACAATACTGAGCTCATTCATAAAATGAATGAATGAAATGGATGTGAAATATTATTTCAGTAGGCATGTTATATGTAAATCTAAAGGCATTTTTATATTACAACATGTGGTGTACATATTTGAGATGTGTAGGAACTAACTCTGACCCAGGTGACTAAGCTTTGACTAGTCACCCAGGCACTGGAGGAGCCAGGGAGGAATGCAGGGCAAGTAGGAGTGAAGGGGGCATGGTCAGCTTACTTTTCCTGATGGGATGGTGGGGCTTGTATGTACTCAGAGGCATGCATGGTGGTGAGATCTCCTTGAAAGAGACTTGAGGGGTCATTGCTCATGCTGTGAAGGAGGAATGGCATTACTTGGAGGGAATGCCCCATTGTAGAAGTGAGGGGACATCCTCTGTGGACCACTCATTGCATGTCCCCTCACCAGCACCTCATAAGGTGCAGAAGAGGTTAGGGATGAGGAGAAAATCAAAAAATATTGAACAATCCCTAGTGGTTGCTTTGATCACTACCCCTTTTGATCAGCTTTCACATGGTAAAAGCAATGAACAGGCCGATTCACTGAGAGATGATCTGGTGGCTGGTGGGTCTACATCACTTCATCAAAGCAACTAACCATCAAATCCCTATTCGTCAAACTTAATCCATTGAAAGCTAAATCAGTTGAATGTCCATTTTTTTCCCAGGGAAAAAACTAGTGAGCCAATCTGGCAACCTTCACAAAAACCACATTATTTAAAACCCACCAGGTGGGTGGCTGCATCCCCACACCCCCCAATGTGGGGGGCTGTTCCCTCCACACCCCCAACTAAATATACCAACTCTGAGATCACACTACAGTGGGGAAAAGGGCAAATTCCTGATGGTGGCCAGCTAGTTTTTTCCCTGTGAAAAAATTCCCGTAAATGAACGTTCGGTGGATTTAGCTTTTGATGGATTAAGTTCGACGAACAGGGATTGGACAGTTAGTCTTCAACAAAGTGATATAGACCCATGGTTGGCACACAGCAAGATCAAACAGTTGCAAAAAATTAATTGGTAAGACAATCTAGGAATATTTATAACAGAATTTTCAAGCATAAAAATATTATTTTCTGTATAAGTGATTCTGCCTCTTTTAATATTCTGTTCTCCATAGCTTGCATAGTGAATTGTAACACACGTTTATACCATATGCACTGTTGCCATTCTACTGTTTTGCTGAATCTTTTCTGTACCACCTCTGTCCTATAACTAATATTTATCATATCTGTATTCCAAACATGAAACAGTATCTTAAATTAGGGCAAATAAAGGATATATCCTGTAATCCTGTTTCAGTCTGCTAGAGTTCCTGGTTCCTGTGCACGTCAGCATTCATTTTGCCTAGATCTGTACTTTGAGTTTATTAGACTGAGCTCTTTCTCCTGCTTTGATTTCCACAAGACATGTAGGTTTAGCTGTTGCTCAAGATTAATCACCATGCAAAAAATATATCCAACTCATAAATCCACCGTATGAACAAAAGACGATTGACTCCTATAATTAGCTTAGTTTGTGACGCCTTTCCATGGGGATTCAATATTTTTCAGCATTTACAACTTTACAAAAGTTGGTCTGCATCTGTTTCCCATAGGCTTCTGAATATCGGCTAAAACTTTATCCACACCCTTAGAGCCTCTTTTAGGCAATGCCAAAGCCTACCAACTTAGTAATTTAGTATATAAAACCCAAAGAAACCTAAAGGTGTTATTGCTCAATGCTAGGAGCCTAAACAAGAAATTTCACACCCTACAAGCTCTTCTCACTCTGGAGAATATAGATCTCCGTGGTGTTACTGGGATATGATTTACATCTACAGAAAGTACTCCGACAGTGCAAGGTTTTGGTGCCTTCCACACATTTGGACCATCAGCTACACAGAAAAGGATAATAGGTGGTGAAGTCTCAATCTAAATTAGCAACAAGCATAACTGTAGGTTGGTTAAACAGGATGATGCCCTGGAATTTATCCACATGCAAATCACCATAGACAAAGTCCTATACCATATCCTAGCAAGCTATAGGCCACACTGGGTCCATTGAATCCCATAGATTGTACCTAGACCTATTGAAGGCATTCATCATTAAACCAAACACCCAATTTATGGAAGATTTTCACTACCTTTCAATAGAGTGGGAAACATACACCATCTCATATTAACATGCACAATGAATCTTGGACTTTATTAACACTAATACCTTTTAACAGATAGTGTGCACACCCACTAGAGGTTCAAACATACTGGACCTGGTATCCACCAATATGGGAGAGGGTTGCATCCCCCCCCCCCCCCCCCGATGTCACATCCTCACCGGTGAGGTTGGATCGCAAAGCTGTCTTCTTCAAAATGAAAATAAACTCGCTAATCCCAGCAAACTCTCCAACAGTTAGGAACTATTTCAAAGCAAACTACATCCTAGATAGTTTGTCAAAATTCAGTGCCCCGCCCAACCCTGAGTTCAGAGCAACCTATGTGGAATTGTTCACAGAAACCCTGTACAAACATGTATATGGCTGTATAAAGGCTGCTGTACCTACTAGAAGTAAGACCAAAACAAACTCTAAAAACAGACCATACTGGTGGAATCATAACCTTAATAGGATATATAACAAAAGTAAAAAGGCCATGGCTAAAATCAGGAAGAGAAACTTCCATAATGATAGAAGCTCTCAAATAAAATTAAATAAGAAACTAATTAAGTCCAACAAGGTCAGTTATGAGGTCAAGATAGCCTCACAGGCTAAAGACATCTGCAATGCCTTTTACAGCTATGTTCAAAATCTCAAAGGCAGTACACATCAATGTGCCATACAGGTAGTCATTGGTGCCACCTTCACTGAGCAGAGTGACAAGGCAAATTTACTGGCTGACAAATTCAGCTCAGTCTTCATCCCCCACTTCACACCTGCCTCTCCCATGAAATACCTATTAGCATAAACCCACATCTATTAACAAGGAGCAGGTCCTGGCAGAGCTTGCTAAGGCCAAAAACACAGCCTCAATGGGCCCCAAAAATATCCTGGAATGCCTTCTAAATAGCTTGAAACATAATCTATCATGACTACTTGAGTCACTTTTCAACTGTAGCCTCAAAACAGGCTTTTGTACCATGAAAATAGAGAGCTGCAATGGTTATCCCACTTCACAAGGGTGGAACATTAACCAACCCCAGAAACAACAGACCATATATATTAGTCTGGCTAGTCTAATATGCAAAGCCATAGAATGAATCATCATGGAAATGATAATCAAAGGCATAGGCAACCTTCAAACACAGGACCCAACCCAGTCTGGCTTTGTCAAGGGAAGGTCATGCCCACTAAACCTATTCGACTTCTTTGAGAAGGTTACCAAGGTAATGGATGAGGGGAAAATGGTGCATACCACCTAGCTGGACCAGGCTAAGGCACTCAATACAATACTCCACTCAGGTATAGTTGACAAACTCTCCAAACTGTGCAAAAACCACTACATAATTCACTGGATTACCAGCTGGCTCACAGACAGAAAGCAGAAAGTCAGGAATGGTGAGACCACCTCCACTATGAGAATGGCCACCTGCACAGTACCTCAGAGCTACATGCTAGGAGTGCTCCTATTTGGCATCTACGTCTTGGAGGTAAAGGCTAATGTCAAGGACCTTTGACTGACAAAGTTCACAGATGAGTGCAAATTGGGAGCTATCATAGATTCCCCCCATGACAAAAACATCTTACAATAGGGTCTAAGAAAAGCAAATAACTGGCGCCAAAGTCACTGATTAAAACTCAGTGCCAATAAATGCATTATAGTGCCTTTGGGAACACTGCCATGCAGGCTAATTACTACATTGATAAGACACCCCTAAAAGTTGACCTGGTAAAAAGGGATGTTGGAAAATATGTAGACAGTAATCTGACCTTTGACCAACATGTTGCCAAGGTAGTAAGAAAATCATTCTATGTTGTCCAACTTATAAGTAAGGGCATGGCATGCTGGTCCAAGGAAATCATAGCGCTACTTTATTTGGCCCTTATCAGATCCATGATTGAGTATAATACCCCCTTCGGCATATACCTGACCAGACATTTGCAACAGTTGGAACTCCCACAGAGATTCCTTACCAGGAGATTCCTGGATATAAACACATTATCCTATATGGATCACCTTAAAGCCCTCTCTGTATATTCAATCTCCTACAGGTTACTGAGAAGCAATCTGTGCCTGGCATACAAGGGATCCTCATATCAAGTTTGATGGACATTTTGCAAATCTGCAAAACAAACAGCATCGGAACCACTAGATCCAAGAGTTTAAATTTTGCTTGTGACATAAATAAGACATGTTGGTAAGACAGATATGTGTCTCAGAGGATCCTCACGCTCTTGAACAGGCTTCCCATCAATATGAAGCAGAGTCCACCCCTAACCTTATTTAAATGTAACCTTGACCAATGGATGGGAAATTGGAAGTTCACCTTGGGTCTGGTCACCACACCTCTGACAGACAGAGGCAGACAGTAATGCCCAAACTAAGATATCTCCCACATAACCTCTAGAAACATCATAACTAACATAACCCCTTTTAATAAATGCCAGCGATACATAGTGAGCCAATTGGGTTGGGTTGCACAGCTAGGTATAGAAAAGCCATGGTGGCCGTTAGCCTAGTATATACCCATGAACTGCCTGTAGCAGTGGTCAGGTACCAGTATATATTACTACAGTGTAGATGACTTTATTTTAGCACAGGCCCAGATGACAGAGCTGGTTGAACTGCTGCTCTAAAGTAGGGCTTCCATTAGTGAAAAATGGGTGGAGCATTTTGGTATTAGAATGACTTTCCTGTATCTAAAATGAAGAGCTTGCATTTTGTCACATGGATTCTGTGATTATAGGGTTGATGTGTATATTAATAAGAGCAAGAACTTGGAGGAAAAACATAAAAAGGCAAAGCAGCTATATTGTTTGGCCTTAGTCCAGTGGCACAGAGGCTAGGCTTCTACTTGCAGTGCTGACATTCTGGGTTTGTATAGTAACCTAATTGGCAGAAGACCAGACAACTGAGGGAAGAATTGAGTAGCAATGCTGTCTCAGCTTCCAGGAGGTATGTTTTCTAGTCCCGCAGCAACGACACACAATACAGAGGTTGGAGAAGTGCAATGGGATACTTAGAATATAGGGGAGGCAGATGCATAGGAGTAAGACTAAGGTCAGTGAGGATGGTCATAGTAACCTACAAATAGATTCACTGTAAAATCCTCTTGGGGACTGGCAAGTGAGTAAAACATAAAGCAGAAAAGCCCTTGCTACACAGTATCTGGGTCCTTACTGTCAGTGCTAATATCCTGTAAACTGAATGAAAGGTAGTTAAAAATAGATAACTGGGAGCATTTAGCTGCCTGAGGTCATCGGGGGAGGAGGAAGGAAAAGTTGATAAAAGGAATACATAAGTAACATACTACATGTGAAATTATATCACATCTACAGATAAATAACTTAATACTGTATATTTAAAGTAAATCTGTATTTTAATGAGTAAATAGACACTTCAATAAATGTACTTTTAATAAACAAACATACACTGTTATAAAAGTATAGACTATAAAACACATTTCTTTCCTGCAAGATACTTGGGAAGAATGATTTAGTTTTAAGAATTTTACTCAGAAGGTTTTGATGCAGGGAAGCCAAGCGCACAATCCACAAAGGAATGGAGATATTACTTTCTCAGGGGTCATCAGAGTGCATTATATGTGTGTGCCTAAGGGAAGAAATTAACACCAGTGCCACTAATTTTATTTATGGTGGGCTAGGAAAGTAATCTAAGAAAGGACAATTATTAAGAGGTACAGAGGCAAGTGTGGACCAGTAAGTGTGAGACAAACAGGCTTTAGTCTAAACAGTCTGAGAAACAAAGATCTGTTTTGGAGTTTTCTTCATCAGTGTGACTTACCCATAACAACCTAGGAGAATGAGGGGCTGCTCACAGTCTGATATGATTCATTGGGTCATAATGAATGTACAACAAGACTTAGCAGCACGATCTTTATGAAGTTATACTGTACAAAGGATCAGGTGGCCTGGTATGATGTCTCACTTCACCTAGCGTTGATTGCCTACTACAGCTAATATGAAGATGTCACATGGATTTTATGATTGTGAGAGTACGTATATTAATAAAAACAAGAACTTGGAGGCAGAACATAAAATGGCAAAACAGGTGTATTGTTTGGAACTAGTCCAATGGCCAGACTTCTGCTTTCAGTGCTACTTCTGCTATAGCTAGATTTTTCTGTATCAAGCCATATGATACAAACCAGAAGGTTATGCCAGCAAGATGATTTCCTGGCATGATTGTCTCAGTATAAAGGCTTTACTGGTAATATAGTCCCACCTATGATGGTAATTGAGGGAATGTCCATTTAAAACGTGAGTCATGTGTGAATGAAAAGGACGGTTCAGAGTTGTTTATGGACTAAGTAAATTATCAGGCAGGCAACTACTATAGGTATGAAACTCTTCCCTCTCCAAAAATAAACAAAAATCAGTTAAATAAAAATGATACAGAAATGACATAGAAAAACAAGAATGTGATATAATAACACATATGTTTAAAGCTTTTGAAGTGGAAACACAGTATATAGACTGAGGTTTAATTTTCCTGAGTACTTGGCTGCTTAGTCCAATTAAATGTCATATGGGTGCAACAGCCCATTAACGCACGAAGCAGGATGGGGCACCAATTTATCACATTGCAAGACACTCGCACAAAACACCGTCTCAGTCACTCACCACATATACCCTTACAGGCAGTTTGGAGGGTCAAAAGTAAATCTGTGGTATATTCTTAGCATGTGAAGAGGACATGGGGAGGACATAGAGACTTTTTACAGACGGAAACAGCTGAAATACAGAATGAAGAAGCAATCATTGCGAAGCACCAATGTTACTCATTCACTACTATGCTGTCCAGGTTGTACTTTAAGAAATTCTTAAATATGATACTTTTTTCAAATAGCAGCTCATTTCAGAATATGCTTTATTTAGTGTTTTTATTTCTTTTTTCAGAGTCCATAACACAGTTGAATATTGCATCCAATATGCCTGAACAGGATTAACCTATTAAATTATTTTGGGTATTTTTTTCAGGCATCACTGCATTACTCTTCAGAGACTGCAGTGTTACAACATAAAACTGAGTGGTCAACTGAAAAAAATACAAACTCTTTGAAATATTATTGAATAATTATAGTTATAAAAGAAATCACTATTTCTACAGAAAATAAAAGAGAACTGGAAAAGACTGCACAACAATAACATTTACCATTTATCATATCACGCATCTTAAAAATGTATTTTTTAACAGAAAGCTAGTTATTAACAACTCAATGAAAACCATTCAGTGTGAGCTGTATGCCTCCTACCTCTAACATATACATGACTAAGATTAAAAAAACAAGATGTTATATTATCTGTTAGGTTTTGCTTCAAAAGATTCCTCAGACAGCCAGAATAGAAAAGAGAAATAAAATAAAAGAAACTAAATGACAAGCATAGTGAGAAAAAGAATAAAAAGTGTTCCCATCAATACATAATAATATTAATTATCCAAAAGTCTTGTTAATCTTATATTATCAACCTGTCAGAAATGAAGTAAACCACATAAAATGCTCAACTGTTTTACTAAGCCATAATCATTTTCATTAATCAAGTATTTCAGCAGTTTGCTCTTGTTCAAGTTTATTTTTTTCTCTTTACTCTCCAGAACAACTTGAAAAATAAAATCTGTCAATGACAACTGATTTTGTGTGTGTGTGTGTGTGTGTGTGTGTGTGTGTGTGTGTGTGTGTGGTGGGTGAAAGAGAGAAACAGAGAAAGTGAGAGAGGAAAGAGACAGAGAGAGGTGAAGGAGATTAACAGCTTCAGTTTGTAGAAACATTCTAATAACTAACATATCTTTTAAGACAGCTTTGAAATACCTCTGCCTTTACATTTGCTTGAATAATTGTGAAACTGTAGCTCTGACAAACAATTCAAGACAATAAAAATGAAAGTTGTTTACTTGTTTCTCCTTGTTATATGAAACTTCTTTTCACTATTGAACATTACAAGGCTATTGCAAATGTTACCTGATTTAAGAAAATAAAGAAGAATGATGCATTACAAAAGGCTAAACACTATAGTTGTTTGCCCTTGTCAAAGAGTGCATTCATGCATTCATTTTAAAACGAGTAATTAGATCTAGGCCTCTGGGCTAATCGTGTTCAGGAGGCAGTGTTGTACTTTCTAATATTAATGCAACACTACTCACAGCAACAAAAGAAATGGCAGTTATCTCTTACATCAAAATTAAAAAAAGTGGAAGTCAGACCAGTTTTTGCTAAAATTTTTGTAGTAAGTGGTGTCACTCAACAAAATAATTTTTTGAAAATGTTGTATATCTACGTACTAATCAAAGCCGTTATGTTTTTTACTGCTTTTTTCATGTTCAAACCAGCACTAACATAGATGGGCTGTCAGTACCTTTGCAGTATTGCTGATTAGGTATGGGAGTGGTCTCAGGCTGTTACAGGGAGAAGCCAAAGATTGTTTTTTTAGCGCCTAGGATTGAAGGACGGTACAACTCAGCTACAGGTACAATGAGATGAAGGCTAGCATCTGACAATTATCAGCACAAATGAGGATAGTAATGTCAGGTCAATTGTTACCATTGTGACACTAATGCAGGTCCTCCTGTCTGACAACAGACTATGAGACTGTTCCTCTTTGATTTACTGGTTAACACCTGCTATGAGGCAACCCTTCAGAGTCCCAGCCCCAGTGAAAATCATCTTTATTCATGCCACCCCCAGGCATTCCTGTTTCCCAAGCATGACTCTCCCTGGAGAAGGACGGGGTGATCTATATCATCTTCTTTCACAGGGTTTGGTTCTAGTTGCCAGTGATCTGTATTTATTTATTTATTATTTTTTAAGAATTGGATAAGAGGATGGCCCATGTGCATCTGGGCACAATCATAAGGTCAGCAATCGTGAAGCTGTGACTTGTTAAAATTTCAGATGAAGTACCACACCTAACATTGTATTACCATGAAACTGTATGTCTATTCAAAGACTGCTCTTCTTGTAGTATAATCACCCCAATAGCAATAAGGGCTATTCATAGGATGGAGTAGGGGGGGCTTCCATAGCAGATAATTAATCAGATAGATTGAATTATGTACAAAATCTGGGGCTTCAACAGCTTGTTGTTGAAGTACACTGAGAAAAATGAAAGCAATCACACAGATGTTGGTTTTTTTTGATCATTTATTTATTGACATTTGACTACCGGAAAGGCCCAAAATTATTTTAAGAACAATAATGTTACAATATTAAAAAATAAAAAAATCTGTAGTTTAAATAATTATAACAAATTAGACATAAGACATAATATAAAAACATTGGTTAAGTATCAATACAAATTATATGACAATCAATTAATATTTAGAGAAATTTTAGACAGTTTACAGAGACATTTAAGGTAAGTTAGTCTATTAAAACAAGAACTGCAATATGAAGTCAGGGAAAAACAGTCTTATAGTATATTTAGAGAGAAAGTCAGGGAAGAGAATTTGATAGAAGTAAGGAAGTAAGTGAAGAAGTGAAGAAATGAAAAGGTATTTGTTCACATTTAGGGATATAGTTTATCTTGGTTTTGAGCAAGAACAGAGCCAGATTTTAGATATGAAGTCTTTCATAGGTTCATAGGTTCATTGGTTGATACTAGGCTATCTGCCCTAGGGCATTTATAAGCCTAGCCAGAGTGTGTTTGGCTTTCACCACCCTTTTAGATTAGTTGACTGTGCCTCTGTATAGTAGGTCACAGAAGGTAGCCCTTTTAAGGTTAGTTTACTGTACCTCTGTCAAGCAGGGACACAGAAGAGATCCCAGGGGTAAACTTACGATCTCCCATCCACTCGTCAAGATTTCTCTTGAAGAGGGTCAGTGAGGGGCTCTGCCTAACATGGATTGGGATTTTGTTCCAGAGTGAGGGGAGCCTCTGGGATATGAATCTGTCCCTCCAGCATGTCCTATTTATTTCTGTGCTGAGGTTCAAGTCCCTGGAGCGTGTAGCTCTAAGGGATTTGGATTTCCTGAGGTGAAGCATGTCCATTAATTCTGGGTTGGACATGGCTTTATACGTCAAACACAGATCGCCTCTGAGTAGGCGGTATGCAACTGAGTAGAGCTGGAGTTTCTTTAGCCGAACTGCATAGGGCATCTGTTTGAGTCCCTTGATCCTCTTGGTGAGGTACTTTTAGAGTCTTTTCAGTTGCTGCAGGTGTCGGGTAAGGTACATCTCAAATTGGGCATTGTATTCAATTATGGGCCTGATAAGTGATGAGTAGAGAGGCACAATGACCTCTCTTGATCTAGATGTGAACCCTTTCGTGATAAGGTGGGCTATATAGAAGGTCTTTCTAACCACTTTGGCAACGTGATTGTCAAAGGAGAGATTGCTATCTACTTGGGTCCCCAAGTCCCTAATTACTTCTTCCATACTTAATGGATTACCACCTATGTGGTAATTTGTGGGCACTTTGTTTTTCCCAAAGGGGATGACTATGCACTTTTTGGCATTTAGCTTTAGGCCATGGCTCTGGCACCAGTTATCCGTCTCTGTGAGACCCTTTTGAAGGATGCTTGTGTCAGCAGGAGAGTCAGTTATGGCACACAGTTTTCAGTCATCTGCGAACTTGGTCAGCCATAGTCCACCCGTGTTAGCCTCTACCTCGGAGAAATATATATCCAGCAAGAGAGGTCCCAGGACTGAGCCTTGTGGGACGCCACTTGTAACTGGTTTAGAGTCTGACATGGAACCTGCTATTCTGACCATGTGGGTTCTACCCCTGAGCCAGTTTGCAACCCATCTTGTGACATAGGGGTTGATATTTAAGCTGGTGAGCTTATTTATGATGCCCGAGTGGGGTATTGTGTCGAAGGCTTTTGTGAGGTCCAGGTAGGCTGTGTGGACTACCTTCCCTTCATCTATGGCTTTGGTAACTGTTTCAAAGAAGTCAACCAGGTTCAAGAGGCAAGATCTGCCCTTAACATAGCCGAATTGGGTAGGATCCAGTGTCTGGAGGTTCCCAATGTCTTTGTTTATGATTTCCATGATGATATGCTCCATAGCTTTGCAGACCAGGCTAGTCAGGCTTATAGGGCGATAGTTTCCGGGGTCTGTTGTGGCATCACCTTTGTGGAGCGGGACCACTGTTGCTGTACACCATTCCTTGGGTACATATCCTGGAGTAAGGCTGAGATTGAACAGTGACTTTATATGAGGGTTTAGTTCTTCTTTGAGCTCATGTAAGACGCAGCCCGGGACACCGTCTGGTCCCATTGATGCTGTGTTTTTTGCTTTGGAGAGGGCAGCTCTTAACTACCTGTGCATCTGTGATCTCAGGAAGGCTACACTCTGTTGGGATAGACATTTGCTCTTTTGGGGGGTAAGGGGGGGAGAAGTTTGCACTGAACCATTCTGCCAGGATGTTGGCAATATCTGTGGGTTCAGTGTATTTTTTGTCATTTTGCACTAACTCAGAGCATATCTGGAAGTTGCCTCCCAGGTTCCTGACATAACTAAAGAAGGCCTTGTGATTATCTTTAGTGTCTTGTGCAATTTTTCTTTCGAAGCTGGCCTTAGATGATTTTATGAGGGATCGTAGTTTCTTGCTAGTACTGATCAGAGACGCCTTCCCTTTTTGGGATTTTGCTCCATCATGTAGTAGCTTTCTCCTTCTGTTGTATAGTTTATTTATGGCTGGGGTCCACCAGACAGGTCTCCTGCATTTGGAGGAGTGAGTCTTGGTTTTATTAGGGATAGCATGCTCCATGCATTCCTGTAGGTGTCCATAGAATGCTTTTGTAAAGGATTCTGCATTTTGGGCCATATTTTCCACTGGCCTGGGGGCTTTGAAGGATTCCACCTCGGTTTTGAGAAGTGTGAAGTTTGCTTTTGAGAAGTTCTTCACCGTGGTTTCCTTGGCTGGGGGTGGGGATGGAATATGGATGTCCAGTGAGATTAGTTTACGGTCTGATCTTACCAATGAGGAGTATACCTCTGGTGTGAAACATAGAGACCCCATGTTGGTGATGACCAGATCCAATATGTTTTCCTCTCTTGTGGGAGTGGTGACCAGTTGTTCCATAGCATTTGAGTTTATAAATTCTAGGAACAGTTGGGCGAGGGTGTTTGGGCTTGAGTAGTTTTCCCAATCAATGTTTGGGAAGTTGAAGTCACCTAATATAATGGTGTTTGGAGAGACCTTCATATTCTCCCCTGTTCTCAGGAAAGCTGAGTGGGGTTCCTGTGTTTGGGAGGGTGGTCTGTAGCAGGCTACAAACTGAAAGGCAATTTTGCCCACTGTTAGTTGCACATGGATGGTCTCCGATGCTTCAGGCAGTGCCACTAACCTGGAGGTGTGGGTATCTTTGATAAATATGGATACTCCCCCTCCTTCTGTGGTTCGGTCTGAGTTTTGGGGCCGAAAAACATGGTATGAAGTATAACCTGTTAGTGCTGGGGTGCTCTCAGGAGCCTTGAACCAGGTTTCTGTTACTGCACAGATATCGATATTCTCCATAATAAGGAGAGTCTCGAGTGCATGCATCTTGAGGTTTAGACTTCTGGCGTTGAGCAGCATTACCCTTAGTTTTTTTTTCTTTGTGTTGTCTATGGAGGTGGGTTTGTCTTTTGAGCCTTGCCTAAAAAAGGCACTATGGGGGAGGCAAGAGCCTTTGCCAGTATTCAAAAACCCAGGGGTGACAGGTGCAAGCCGTTCCTAGCCAAGCAACATGGCTTGTCGAGCATGTCATCCCAGGCTGACAGACACTGGGTCCCCTTTGAATGACACCAATACTTTAGCCAATTGTTAAAATTGATAATTTTGTCTTTATACTGTGGCATCATTCTTGGTGAAGGCAAGATGCTACTCAAGGTCAGGGTCATACCGGCCTGGGCTACATGATCAGAGAGCTCCTCTATGTCTCTTTTCATGTAGTCCAGGGATGTACGTCTCAGGTCATTAACACCAGCATGAACAATGACGGAGTCATATTTGTACTTGCTTTGGAGTGACCTGAGTGCTTGTGTTATGTGGTGGATCCTGGCACCCGACAGGCAGTTTACAGTGACCTTCTCCTTGTTCAGTCTGGTGAGTGGGACGTCAGTGTGTCTGATAATAGAGTCACCTATTACAAGTGTATTAGGCGTGATGTTTAGCCTTAAGGGCTGTGACTGTGTGGCTCACTGACTTTGTGAGCTATGTGCTACATGGGTATTGTTTCGTGGTAGGGGTTGCTTAGATGTTTGCTTTGGAGGTCTCTGCTGCTTAGGTAGATTTTTATTTAGAGCCTCCGAGTATGTTTTTGTGTGTTTATGTGTTTGGTTTGCTGATGCGATAGGTCTATGTGAGACTGGATTTGTGGTGTGTGTGATTACCTTCTCCTCCTGACTGGCTGTGCCAGTACTGGGTTGAGAGAGCTCAGCCTCCAGTTTGGTTATATAGTTGCATCTCTCACATATATTTGAGCTTGTTGGGAGGAGGAGAGGTTGGTCTGTATACATAAGGCAGTTGTAACATTGCCTCAAGATTCCCAGATTCACCAGCTGGACTGGAGAGTAAACCCGAAACTGACCTTTAGACATGCCTGAATAATATAGGGAACTACTACTTGACTGATCAGAAAGAACCAATAGGGAGCAAGTACTTAAAAGGAGTATAAGAGGGTGTAGTGCTTAAGTGTATTAGTGTTTACCTATGAGATTACTTATACGAGCAAGTGCAGGGCTTTAGAATGAAAATAGAGTGCTTATTTTGAGATTTACAGCAGTTCTAAGGGAAAAAAGTGAAGAGCAGACTTTGTGGAGCCGGGAATACTTTAAACCTGTTTAAGTGGTTTTGAAAGATGGGAGGGAGGGTATTGACCTTATTGGCAAAGGTAAGGCGTTCCAGGACTTAGCAACTTTGTGAGTACAGACAATGCCCAGAAGATCTGACAGGTATGTAGAAAGACTGGAGTTTTGATCATTGGATTGCAATGCCGACTATGAACATAGTTATGAAGAATGTTTCTTAGTGTTGGACAGGCAGATGGATACTGCATAATTTTGTAGGTGGTAAGAAGCTGTGTATATGTTAGTTGATGAGGCAGTTCTAACCAATTTAGGCTTTTTAGTGCTATACAGTGGTAGCTGCTGAAAGGGGCATTTGCTGCAAATTTAGCAACTTTGTTATAGCATCGTTCAAGTTTTAAATTGAGAAGCCTGTAGGTCAGTGAGGATGAGAGTGCCATAAAAAGTGTGGGGAGGAGATAAGTAGTGGCAAGTATAGTTGTAGTTGCGTCAGTGATAAGTTTTTGACTCTATAAAGCATTCCTAGTTTTTGATGGCTTTTTCTTATGCAATTTTGTATATGCAGGTTGAATGCAAGATTATCGTCCACTATCACCCCTAATAATTTGCTATGAGAAGTGACTTCAGTGGTTATGAGGACTTTATTTATTTATTTAATTAATTTTGACATTTGGTAACTGGGTATGTCCGACTGAGTATGTTCCCTTTTTCAGCAGAGGCCTAAGGAGAAAAGCTCCATACAGAACAATTATTAAAGCAAAAGTAACACAATGTACAGAAAACTTAAAGTACATGACAGACACTAAATGCAGGAGTAACTTTAGATACATTAAAAAATCTCAAAATACAGTACAGAATTAATCAATCTGCAAGCAATTAAGTACAGTAGTGGGTTTAGATACATAAAAAAATGACAACATACAGTAAAGAATATAATAATCTGCAGGCCCTGCAGTAATGAAGATAGGAAATAAAATACCACTGAATAAAGAGTTGAAGAATTCAATAGGTAGGTACAAGGAGGAATAGACAGCCAGTTATGTTGGGTGTTGACAGGAGCAAAGTCATGAGTTCAGCAGAGTCTCTTTTAATGCCTTTTTTGAAGTTGAGGGTATTGGATGTAGTTCTAATAGTTAGAGGAAGTTTGTTCCAGGCCAAGGCAACAGAGTAGCTGTATAGGTTTGTAAAGCAATGCCATTCCACTTTTCCCAGTTAGGGGTAATCACATTGGATCACCGCTCTGCAGATTGATTGGCAGTGGTCTTTTTACGGTGTCAAGTTGCCAGCCTGGCACCCACCCTTCACAGAAGGCACACAGCTGTATAGGTGTTGCCCCATTATTCTTTGGGGCTTGTAGATTTCCAAGAGAAACTGATCAGAGCTCTGGAGACAGTGATTGGGAGTATAGAAGGAGATTAGGGATGAGATGGTGGGGCAGGAGAAAGGTTTATTAATAATGGAGTGAATAAGGAGTAGTTAGGTAGTTGGAACTGGTGTGGGAGTTCAAGCCAGTTTAGGGATTTGAGAGCAAGGCAATGGTGTGAATTGTAAGGCTGATTTGCTAAGAACCTAGCGACTTTATTGTAAAAGAGTTTAAGTTTAGACTTTAGAAAGCATTGTAGGTTGGTTAGGATTGGAGAGCCATAAAGTAGACTGAGAAGAAGATAGGCATAGGCAAGGAAGAGCCTGCAGTCCTTGGTGAGGATTTTTTGTTTCTATAGAGTAAGCTTAGTTTTAATGTTTTTTATGCAATTTTGGACATGCAGATCAAATTTTAGTTGACCAATAATAATGCCTAGGAGCTTGGTATATGTTTTTATATTTATTGAAGTGTTGTCAAGGGATGAGATAGTGAATGAAATTTAAATATGAGATATTTTGGAAGAAATAAGAGAAGTTTAGTTTTTTGGGATTGAGAACAAGTTGACTGTCAGTTAACTATCTTTCAACAGAGTTGAATGAGCTTTGGGTTATAGGGAGGAGATATGAGAGATTGTCAGAGCTGTAAATAATAGTGGAGTCATCAGCATATTGGATAAGGGAGGACTGAAAACAGGCAGTATGCAGACAATTAGTGAAGATGTTAAACAGTGGTGGTCCAAGAATGAAACCTTGAAGTACACCAGTATTAACAGGAAGGAAGTGGGAAAAGGAAGAGAGCTACTTGATGGACTGCTGTCTGTTGGTAAGACGGCTTGAGAACCATTTGAGTGTTGGATTGGAGAGACCAAGATCAGACATTTTAGTGAGAAGCTTGGAGTGAGAGACTGTAGCAAAGGTTTTAGAGAGGGCTAGGAATAGGCTGAGTACTAGTTTATTGTTGTCTCTGGCTTCAGAGATAGTATGAGCAAAGGAGATTAGAGCAGAAGTAGTGCTATGGTCAGGGCATAAACCATGTTGGGTAGGAGAGAGTAGATTTTCTTGTAGAAGATAATCAAGGAGCTGTTGGTGTACACATTTTTCAAGCATTTTTGAGAGGGGGGACAGGATGGCTATGGGGCTATAGTTTGAGAGGTCAGTGGAGTGTCCTCCTTTGTGGACAGGTATAGTGTAGATTGTTTTCCAGACAGAGGGGAATGAAGATTGATAGATCTGTTGATAAGAATAGAGCTGGGGAAGGCTATAGAGCTTGTGGATAGCATTAAGAAGACTGGTGGTAGATTATTTGCTAAGGGAGAGCAGGGCTTCAGTTTGTTTACTAATGGCTTTATATAGGCTGTGGGGACAGCTTTGAGTGAAACATTAGGTTTGTGATCTGAGAGAGAGAAAGAAAAAATGGGATTGGAAGTGTGACTATCCTAGATTAGTTTTTTATTGGAGTCAATAAAATAAGAGTTGAGTGTAGTGGCAGTTTCCAGAGGAGAATTTTTAGGGCAAGGACTGGGTATACTGGGTCATCCTTGGTGAAGAATCTTGTTAATGGTATTTTAGAATTTTTTAGGACTGTTTTGATGGTCTGATTGAGAGTTTAGGTAGAAGTTTTTTTTTTATCATCATTATTGACTTGTTTTTAGTGAGGTTGCAGATTCTTTATAGGTATATATGGTGACTGGGAGGGTTGTTTTTAACCAGTTCTTCCATGCAATATCCCTCTTGTGCATTAGGGAGTGAGTGGAGTGAAAAAGCCAAGGTGCAAAGAGATTTCACTCTGATTTTTCTAAGGGGAGCAAGGGAGATGAGAATGTCTAGAAAAATGGAGTTAAATTTAAGAACAGCTTTCTCAAGTGGTAGGTTAAGGAGAATGGACCAGTTTATGCTGAAGAGTTTATTGTTGAACTCATCAGGGTTAAAGTTACCAAGACTATGTCACTCTCTGTATTTATGTTGCTTAATTAGATGAGGGGTGTACATTTGTATGCATGTAGGAAGGTGGTCACTTAATAGAATTAGGCAGTGTTGTGGGGATGTGGTACAAGTTTGAATTGGATACTAGGATACAGTCTAGGATAGAGCTGGAGTTGGTTGGTTTGCTGCAGTGGGTAGGGGTAGAAATTAGTTCTGTGATGCGGTGACGATTTCTACTTGACTTAGGTGAGTCTGAGGTCAGGGTTTGGCAGTCTATCTTGACATCCCCTAAAATTATTGTTTCATATAATATTTGATGAGTAATCCAAGAGAGAGCATGTTCAAGAATGCGGATGTCATTACCCGGGGGGATAGATATACCAGCAACTAGTAGTTTTTTGTGATTGTTAAGTTTGCAGTTGACTATTAGGAGTTCAGCTGGGTGAAAGTTGGGGAGAGAAATGGACAAAGGGGACAGGTTAAGCCAGTCAGAATAAATTATGGCTACAACCCCCTCTCCTTTTTTGTGAATCTTGTCCGAGTGGAAGATGTTGTACCCCGGGGGAAGTATTTCATTGTCAGTAATTTGGGGTTTGAGCCAAGTTTCAGTGAGAATGATTATGTTGGATGAGTATTTGGTAATCCATGAGTGGAATTCACTGACTTTGTTGAGAATGCTGTGAATATTTAATGAGCTTATGGATAAGAACTTGGTAGAAGTCTTGGAGTGGGAGTTGGATGGGAGTGTGGGGAAGGAGCCAAGAGAGGAAGAACAGTAGGGGCCTGGGCTGGGAGAATATCACCTAATAAGAATATACTTTTGGTGGTGCGTAGCAGGGTAGGTATCTTAGATCTCTCGGTGTGGTATTTAGGCCTAGTTTTGAGAGGATGTGTGGGGGGAGGAATAATTTGATCTTGTGTAGAAGAGGGTTTTAAGGGTTAAATAGATAGGGTACTATAGTGATAGTGTAGGGTTTATCCAGGATCCATTGAGAGTGAGTTAGAGTAGGGAGTAAGTTCATGGGGGACAGTTCAGCATGATAAGAGGAAAGGTGAGGGAGTAGAAGAAGAAGAATAGTAGAGACATAGATGTGAAACATGTTTATAGAGGGTGGGAAAGTACCAGTGGTTGAAGCTACGGAAAAGTTAAGTAGGTAAGGAAGGTGCAATTGCTGAGTGGTGAAAGAGAAAATGTGGATATAGGGGTAGGGAAGAGGATGGAATTTGCTATTGGGGGTGCAAAGGAAAGGATGGGTATAGGAAAGGGTGCATAAAGTGTATGTAGTATGGAGTAAGGGGGTGAAGTAAACTGGGAGGTGCAGAGGCAAAGGGGTGTGGATTAGAAGAAAGTGTAGTGCTTCAGTTGGTAATGATTAGGATGTAAAGGAGGAGGGATAGAGAGGAAGGACATGAGTGTTAATTAGGGGGTTCAGTAGGAAGAGGTGGAGTTGAAGGGGAGGGGTAAAGAAGAGTTAGAGTATGAATGCAGAGTAAGAGAGGGTAGGTGGGAATTGGGGGTAAGGTAGAGGAGCAGAGTGACTTCCAAGCAGAGCAAGGGTGGAATGGAGCAGGCTGACCCATGATAGTGGTGTGGGAGGACAAGAAAAACAATCTGTAAACAAGAGAAAGGTATGTCAGTTAATTTCAAATCGATAGTGGTGGGGAAGGCTAAGAAAAACAATTTGCAAACAACAGAAAGGTATGTGAGTTAATTCCAGATAAAGGCAAAATCCAACAGATTATGCCTAGAAGGTTTGGATGGGGTCTATATTAGATAACTGAACTTTCAAAAGTTCGACTGTCATATGGTCAACACCATATGATCGAACTTTTAAAAGGTTAAACATTTAATAAAAAAAAAAAATACACAAATAACCTACCTGAATGTTTTAAGCAGGTGGGTAAAGCCTCTTGCACCCCCACGTGCAGGGCTGCACCCCCCCATACCCCCCACTCTTTAAATATACCAACTTCGAGATCGTAGTACAGTGCAGAAATGGGAAATCTTCCCATTCCGCGCTGTACTGAGATCTCTGTTAAAATGTTCAAACTTTTAAAAATTTGATCATATGGTGTCGACCAAATGACAGCCAAACTTTTGAAAGTTCTATCATCTAATATAGATCCTTTAGCTGAGTTATATGTATATATTAATTTACATGCTGAATGTTAAGTTGAAAAGAGAACAAAATATATCTGTATAATTTCATAGACCTTGCCAGTGTAAGCTATGGAAGAAGGGGCCGAGACCATGGAGATCCTGTACATGCATACCTCACTAAGTGGTTCGCCAAAATGTGGGAGTGCCATGGGTGTATTTACCCTTTTCCTTAATGTAGTGTAATCTTGGAGTTGGTATAGTTAATTTGCAGGGGGTGTGGGGGTGCAGCCTGCAAAAACGTAAAAAAAAAAAAAAAGGTACATTATGGTCCTGGACTGTTGGGTGCTGGAAACGATCTAGGTGGCCCTTGCAGCTGCGCATCCAGTGAGGTATGTATATGCAGGACAACTGAGACCATGAGTGGAGTAATGGGATTTAACTAGAGAGTTGGTAATTAGCAGTTGATAAGACAGTTATACAGCAAAAAAAAAAATCACAGGCTGTTGGGATGGGGGGGTCGTGTCCCACAAGTTGCATGAGAGCCGAAGAGCAGACAGTAGTACAGGGATTAAAGCATAACTTAAACTGTACCCTGCAGCTAACATATTAGGTAGACAGCATAAACTAGTAATACAAACATATAGGGATAGTATCCCAAAGCTGTCAGGATAGTGTGGTAAATAGGTAGTTGCGAATGTACTTTTACATACTGTTCTTGTGGAGTTGCTTTGAGAAGTGGCGCACCATTTCTTTAAGTTTATTTTATTTAAGCAGTACCTCAGGCAACTATGATAACTATATTCATTGGGAAAAACAGGGCAGTAGACTGTCATGCAGCAGGTAATTATAGGGTTTCTGACTATCCAAGCACTATGCAGCTTGTGGGGAGGTAGAGAAGGGGACCAATTCAGTAGGGAGCTTATTAGAAAAGTTTAAATCTTGTTTTTTTATGAAAGAGGAATTTGGGGAAAAAAAAGCAGTAATTTGGTCATTTGTGGGTTGAGCATGCATTATGAGTTATGAAGCCATGTTTCAGTGGCTGTTAATGCTTCCTGAGTAATTTTTGGAGGTGTACCATGCTGTTAGATGTGCAAAAGAGAGTGGAATCATCCATGTATTGTATTAGGGTGGCCTGTTGTGTGGATGCATAGAAAGTGCTAGTCAAAATGTTAAAGAGGAGGGGACCAAGGATAGATTCTTTTAGTATACCAGTGGTGACTGGGAGGTAAGTAGAGAACATGGAGTGCCATTTTACTGACATACCTATTGGACAGGTAGCATTTGAATCACAGAAAGGTGGGCTGAGAGAGACCTAGTGAGGACCTTTGAAGCAGACATTTTCTGTGACAGACTGTGTTGAAGGCTTTAGGCAAATCTAGAAATAAGGAAGAGACTAGTTTGCTGTTATCTCTAGCTTTATCGACAGTATCTATGTAGGTTAGAAGATGAGTGTTAGTACTATGGGAAGGATGGAAGCCATGTAGTGTAGAGGATAGGAGTACTTCCTGCAGGAGATAGTCTTAACAATTCTTTTTGAATACATTTTTCATGCATTTTGGCAAGGGGAGGTAAGATTGCTAGAACTCAGAAGTTATTAATGTCTGCTGAATTTCTTCCTCTGTGCACAGGGATGTGTGACTTTTTTCAGAGAGAGGGAACATGGGATTCCTGGACTGACCTATTTAGAATGATTGAGACAGGATAGGCAATGCTATTAGCTTCTGTTGTTAGGTACTCACTTGGAAGGCCATCAGCTGAAGAAGAGCAGAGTTTAATTTGTTTAAGAGTAGTTTTATATAGGATGTGAGCACAGGTTTGAAGGTGAAAGACAATGTGGTGATATGTGGCTGTTAGACAAGGATGGGATTAGATGTTGAGGAATCCTTGGTTAGAGATGCTATACTATCTATAAAATAAGACCAGCAAACACCAATAAACGTCCACAAACCAAAAGAAAAGTTGAAACACCAAAACACCAGGCAACAGATGTCCAAACCTCCAAGGTTAAGGTTTCCAAAGGTAGTTGAAAACAATAAATCGCTGCTTGTAACCTGAGCCAGCACTCGGAAGCCAAAGTGAAACCAAAGTGCGTATTTTAATGTACAAAAATAGTTAAATAGTTAAAAACAGTTAGTTGCAATTACAACTTGTATTACGTATTGTATTGTTACGAAACAGGTTGACATGAGCACCTTCCTGATTTGACTGTAGTCAAAGTAAGAATTATTTAAACTAAATTTTGACTTGCATAGTTGTCTGAAGAAGTTTGGGTATAACCCGAACAAAAAGCGCTTCACATGTATTTGGTTTTGTTCACGCTACAAGTTGTAATTGCAACTAACTGTTTTTAACTATTTAACTATTTTTGGACATTAAAATACGCACTTTGGTTTCACTTTGGCTTCCGAGTGCTGGCTCAGGTTACAAGCAGCGATTTATTGTTTTCAACTACCTTTGGATACCTTAACCTTGGAGGTTTGGACATCTGTTGCCTGGTGTTTTGGTGTTTCAACTTTTCTTTTGATCTATAAAATAAGAGTTGAACTGTATTGCAATTTCAAGTGGTGAGTTATCAGGAGAGGGGTTTAGATTAAATTTTTTCCACATTCAGGTCTAATTAAGGTGAGAGACATTGGTTTATAGCCAGTAAAAAGGAATTAACTAAGAGGTACCAAATTAAAACATTTTTTTCTATATTTTTGGGGCTAAATAACTGGCACGTGAAGTATAGTATACTAATCAAGAAAAAGGGGGCAGTGGTCAACTTAGTAAAAGGTCCTTGGAGTGCATGAACTATTTCACAGAGACTTTCAATCACAGACCAGGCATGGATTTAACTGATTAAGTTAATACACAGTACGGCTCTTCATGATAAATGTGCTTACATTACACAATGACAAAATTCTTAGTTAACTTGTAGGAGTAGGGCCTTGTGGCAGAGCTCCTTCAAGATTGAGGTCAGATGTAGTGACTTGTTTTTACTGAGGTTGCAGAGTTCTGTATAGGTATATATGGTGACTGGGGGGTTTGTTTTTAGCCAGTTCTTCCATGAAATATCCCTCTTGTGCATTAGGGAGTGAGCGGAGTGAAAAAGCCAAGGTGCAAAGAGATTTCACTCTGATTTTTCTAAGGGGAGCAAGGGAGATGAGAATGTCTAGAAAAATGGAGTTAAATTTAAGAACAGCTTTCTCAAATGGTAGGTTATGCTCTATGAAGGAAGATAATGGTTAAGTGTAAGAGGAGAAAATACATCTGACCTCATAATGTCTTTAAACTGCATTATGTCTTAAAACTGTTTTTTTTTTTTCAGTTGTTACAAAAAGCAATAACACAACTTTTTTTTCACAAAATGTAAATAATCTGAAGAATGGAAGCAACATCTTGTACTAGGGCTTTTACACAGAACACCCTGTTGAATTATATTCAGCAATACTTCAGGTAGAAAAGTACAATCCAGTCTTCACATGAGAAGTTCATGCAGCTTTCTTTAGTCAGGATAGGAGTGTTTTTTCATGTAACCAAATCTTTTTTGTGGTCCTGTTTACTCACGTTTCCAGAGTCATTGTAGGTCTTCAGCTTGCTTCCCAACAAATATGCACTCATTAGCAGGCAGCTTGCAGGTTTACTCACCCCCCCCCCCCCATTCCTTTATGGAGGAGAACTACAGCTAGCTGTCAGGTTTAAATATTAGCCTCCATGATTGATTTTATTAATTTATTGATTTTATTTGAATTTGTTTACCAAGGTAATTCAACTAGGCAACAAGTTTACATTGCAGGCCAAAAGAGAAAAGTTTCAGCAAGCAAATGTTAAGATGAGGAATTACATTGTTGCAAGAAGAGGTTACATTATTGCAAAGAAGGAGAAACACAAACTGGCAATAATGTACAGGTTTGCTGGATCAACAGTGGAGTGGAGAATTGTACTTATCTCTGGAGATTGTGCAATTTCAGAGCTGCTATATATAATTAGCAGGGAGTGTGGATGTGCAGGGGGGCTTTCCCCCTGCAAAAAAATATGTTTTTTTTTTAATTTGCATATGACAAGGATTTTCCTTGTGCATGTAGAGTTCACTGTCAATGTTTGCGTTGTCATCTTTTTGTGGCCGACATTCCTGTCATTGACATTTTGATGTGTCAACCAAAGTAATCCCATTTGTATGTGTGTGTGTGTGTGTGTGTGTGTGTGTGTGTGTGTGTGTGTGTGTATATATATGTGTGTGTGTGTGTGTGTGTGTGTGTGTGTGTGTGTGTGCATGTGAACTTCTGTGAAGACTCTGTATAATAAGAATCACTGTATACAAACCACTGAATCCACAAGGCTTTAATATAGAGAGACAATAACAAGACTTCATGAGACACAGATAAAAGCAAGCATCACTGAAATACATCTACATTTGTTTCTACTGAATTTTCCTACTAACTTGTTTCACATGCAGCACCGGTAATGATTTCTAAATATCTAAGTCATTACTTTGTAGAAGAACTTTGATGTTTAAGAAACCATTCACCCAGAAACAAATAACTGTTCATTTTACAGATAAAGATCACAGTGTCAGCTATAGTACTCTTTTAGCATTTTATTACTCAACTATTTTAATCAATGTAATCAAGATTTAACTGTCATTATCATACCAAAATCCAAATAGTGAATGGTATGTACATACAGAACACATCTAAATAATTAAAAAAAAATGTATATATATAAAATCCTTTAGCCCTTTATTAATTGTTATCCACAACTTCTACTCTGGTTGATAAAAATATGCCTGAGCAGTGTATAAGACTATGGGGACTAAAACATTTTAACTGCTTGTACCTTGCTATCAATATTCATATAACAGAGCTTCCATTTTCTCAGTTATTGTATCATCTTTTGTTTAGTCTCTTCCCACATATCCTTAGCTGCCACACCAGTATCATATTTTTAATCCATACTCTTAAATACTTCATTTTATCATGTTCCCATAAATATGGATATTACTGAACCAATTTATATATGGGTACATAAATTACCGCTATTGCTTTTGTTTTTGCTTCATTCATTTTGTATCCGAAAAACACTTGAAACTGTCTCAATATGTTCCACAGCACTGCAATGTCCCTTTCTGGTTTTGTCAGGTATAAAATAATGTCATCTGCAAATACAGACAGCTTTTCTTGACAACCATACCAATTATATCCTTGAATTTGTGAGTCCCTTATTTTCTTTGCCAATGGTTCTAAATATAATGCAAATAACAAAGAGGAGAGAGGACACCCCTGCCTGGTTCCTCTGCTCAAGCAGAGGTTATCAGAGAGTATCCACCCACTTTAATTTTCACCTCTGATCACGCATATATCCTTCCAATCAACCTTATAATTTTATCAGGGAATGCAAATGCTTCCATTGTTCTGCTGTGTCAAATGCTTTTTCTGCATCAAGATCCACCAATAACAGTGGTATTTTCTTACATTCTGCTTACCTCTGAATCATCACTGCTCTGTTTATATTGTCTAATGTTTGCCTTCTCTCCACAAAACCACATTGATCCATGTGTATCAATGTTGGCATCACATTTGCTATTCTTTTAGCCATTACAGACATAAACACTTTATAATCATGGTTTAGTATTGAAATGGGCCTGTATGAAGCTGGATCTAATAGATCTTTACCCTCTTTAGGTAGTACAGCTACCATCACTTTCTTCCAGGATGTTGGTACTTCTCCTCCTCTTAAAATACCATTAAACAAAACATTCCAGATCTTTATCAGTTTTTTCCTCTTAGCTTCCAAACTTCCACTAGAATACCATCTAATCCTGGGGACTATCTTGTAGATCGGTTAAACATCACCATTTTTATCTCATCTCCTCCTATCCTAACTGTTAGTAATTGAGCCTCATCTACCTCTAATCTTGGCATATTTAATTCTTCCATAAACAACTTCATTTGTACCTTTTCTTGATTTCCATATTTCTCTGCTTTATACAAACTTTCACAGAATTTTCAAAATATTTCTTATACCGCTACAACATCTCTTGTTACCTTCCATGTTATAGGTTTCCTAAACTTGGCTATAGCCCCTTCTACTTTCTGTTGCCTGAGTCATTGTGCTTAAAGTTTTTGTGCTCTAGCATTATTATCAAAAAGTCATTGCTTAACAGCAATCTTTCTAAACTTGTGCATATTATTTAGGTAACCCCTTATTTTCTGTTTAGCATTCTGCACTTGCTCCTTTTCTTGTTCTGTGAGATAACCCCTATTCTGCAATACTTTAAAATTTGTCAGTCCCTCTAAATAATTCTTATTACTTCTCAGCCATATCTCCCTCTCTTTTATTTCCACTCTATTTTTAAACTCCATTTTAATTTTATCCCACTACCTAGCTATATTTTCAGAAGAAGTTTCTATCTTCTCTTATAGCTTTTGAATAATTTCCACTACCCATTTCTTAAATTCCTCTCTTTTCAACAGACAGGTGTGAAGCACCAGTGTCTCAGTTTTATTTCATTACCCTGTATCTATATTTTAGTTATTATTAGTGCATGATCTGAACTAGTTCTTGGGTGCGTATCAAGACATTCAATTAAATACACGTTTGTGTGAATTGTAAATTCTGGCTAGCCTAGCCCAGTTTTGTAAATTGTGGAATAATATGTAAATTCACTTCAAATTCCTAGTACTGAATTTACATCTTCCATGCCAAATATTTTTGTAAATTTCTTCAAAAATCTACCCTCCTTTACTATACTTTCCCTTCTGCCCCCGATATATATTTACTGTTGCAAATCAAATTCCATTCCTCACCTATAAGTAATATTCCTTACCAAAGCTGTTTATTTCTCCCAGAATTTTCTTGAGCTCCATTATAGTAGTTCTAGGTGGAATATAAATACATGCCATTGTAATCCTCCTCCCTTGCCATTAGCTTTTTAGTTCTACAAATCTACCATTATTATCCTTTTTATCTTCTTTGATCACTATTGGAGCTCCTCTTGCAATTGATATAAGTACTTCTCTTTTCCTTTGTCCCAGATATTCTGCTGAATAACCATCCTGAAAACCTTTTTTCATCAAATGCATATGTTTATTTCTTTCTAAGATTTGTCTCCTGTAGCATAGCTATTTGCACTCTCCACTTTTTAATATAATTTACTACTCGTTCTTTTTTGTATTTATCTGTGAGATCATTGACATTTAAATACACTACAGAAAACATCACTGTATTAAAACATTATTATTCCCATCTTTTATGTATAACAGATTTTTTGTTAAATGTATAGTTCTAGCTTTTGTGTTACATACATACACTGTTTGACAAGTTAAACTTTTGTACATTTGTTTTTTTGTCATATCCATTTGAGCCTATGTCACATCTTCCATAACTTTTTGTTTTATTGAAAGCCCTCAAACAAACAAAAGTTACACACCCCAATACCCCCTAAAACATATTAACTTAATAGTAACACACAAAACTATGTGCATCTTCAAATATTTAAGTTTTACCCTTCTAATAGGGACAAATGTCCCAAACTGAGAGCCACACTCATTCATGCTAAAACGCTTGGTGCATTCTGTGCTTCTATTAAGTGCTGTCTAGTTTTGTCTTATCTTTATAAGTCTCCCAGCTTGGAAAACAGCTGAATGCATCATCTCCTAGCCAGTTTCTCTTTTTTTCTAACCAATTTCTCTTTACCAGATTGTAGCGAATTGCTCTTTATCAGATGGTCTCCATGGAGGCATGAAGACCAGATACAGAATTACTATAAAGCATACATTTATTTGCTAGAAAAAAGCCTTATAATATTCAATATTCTTTTCATTTACTTGCTTTCTCTTAAAACTTGTTACTAGATCAAGCCAAGACCCCCAATCTAGTCACCCCAAGCAATAATGAGAAAAAGCACATTCATTTTTCTTTTGTCATTCTCTTTTCTTCTTCTTTTTTTACATTGCAGTGCCTGCATTTCTTTTTTTTCCATAATAAATCTTTATTGTTATATTATTTTCATACACAAGTAAAAACAAGCACAGCATTTTAAGAGAAAAAAATATAAAACAAAGGATTACTAACTAATATCACTAACTATCACACCAAACAAATATACAATATTTACAAGAATGCTTCCATGTAAAACATTAAGAATAGAGAAAAAACAAAAAGTAGTTAATAACATTTCCAGTAATATACAGTTTAAATACAAAATTCTCTCCAATCAAGTATATAAATGTGAGTATTATGCTAATATAATATTAAATATCTATTCCCAAATTTTTGGGTTATTAATGTTTTTATTATTTGGACTTAAGAGTAGTTTATGAGCTAATATATGCCTTGTTGCCAAAACTCTAAAGTTTTCCCAAGATGTTTTAGATGGGTCTAACCAATTAGTGGCTATATAAAGTTTCATTAACAGAAAAATATTAATATATATGGTACTTTGTGATCTAGGGAGTTCTTTCAGAGGAATATGTAAAATTGTAAACTTCCATGACAACGTTGTACTTTGGTAACCCATCTTCTGAAGTTGAATCTTAAGGGAATTCCAAAGCTTATATATGCATTTACAGCTCCAGAACATATGAAGAAGATCAGCTGGTTGATTTTTACAGTATGGACAAGTTGGAGAGTTTTTAACATTAAATTTATGTAGGGTAAGGCGTGTATAATATGCATTATTCCATATCATCAACTGGGTATACATCAATTTTTGAAGAAAAGTAGATTTGATAGTCAGGTCAATTGCTTTTAACATATTACTTTTGTCTGTCACTAAAATTTTCTCTTCCCAATAGTTGGATAACAGAGAGAAGAAAGGAGAAAGAAAAAAAGAAAAAAAAAAAACAAGACCACCTGTTTGTAATAGTATCTCCATTACACTTAAAAATAACTGAGAAAACTTCACTTTATAGCATGCAAAGAAAATCATGCACTATTAAAATAGTACTATTAAGAAATAATTTTGTCACACTTATAGTTAACCTTCTCCCTTCTTTTTTCCACCTCTTCTCCTCCCCTAAGTATTTTTCTGAACATTAATGCCATGAAGTAGGGTATATGCTTTAGAGTCCCCCACAAGTCCAACAAAGTACAAAAAAGTCCAATATTTCCAGATTTTCTTGCTCTGTCACATTTCACAAATATAATCATTGTGTTGTAATTCCACATTTGTCAATTTCTAATTAACAGTTTAATTCTTGTTCATCTCCATCTCCTAAATCATGATTCTGCTTCATTTCCAGTGTACTCTTGATTCTTTTAGTCAACTATTATGCTCCCTTCCTTCTCTCCATCATTTTCCATTGCAACATTGGAAAAGGTTTCATTGGGACAATCTCTGTGTGATCTTTATTACCAGAAGAACAAGAAGCAGAATCTCCTTCGGTTTCACAGCTCAGTTTTTGTTGGTCAAACTTTTGTATTTCTTCCTTAGCATGTACTTCATTAAAAAATTATTTTGTCCCTCCAAGAAAGAATATTTTGAAGATAGCTGGGTACAGCAGTTTGAATCTCATGTCTGCTGCTTGACATTCCCTGAATAGTGGAATACATTTACTCCTGCTCTGCCTGGTGTACATTGAGTAATCATTCTCCACAAACACCCTGCTGCCTCCAACTTTTAGTACTTTGTCCTTCTGCCACTGTTTTGTCAGAAGCAACTCCTTCTGCTGGAAGGATTGTATCTTTGCTATTAAAGGTCTAGGTTGCTTTCTCATAGCCAGGTTTGGAGCATAAACATGATGTGCTCTTTCAACTAACTCCTCCTGCTGTGGAATACTAACTACTCCAGTTGTGTATTTGTGCTTTCATAAAATTAATGCAGTCTGTTCCTTCCAGCTTCTCTGGCATAGCTGAAAATCTCAAGTTTTCCCTATGTGCTCTGTCCTGTAATTCTATTATTTTTGGAAACATCTCTTCTTGAGCAGTCTCATATTCAGCCAGCCATTTCTTCATTTCCACCTCTGATTTTTGCAATTTATCACATCATCTGAATATCTCTTTAAAGCTTCTTCCACTTTGTCCAGCCTTTTGTTGTTCAAGTTGATATATTCAGCCAGTGTTTTGCTTATTTTAATCTGTGTGCAGTTGTTTTATACTTTCCTCTAGATTACTGGAAGTCATGTCTGGAGCTTGTACTGCTTTTTGCTGAAAAGCTGCAGAACTTTTCCAAGTCAGTGATTTTTCCTCACCTTTTTTTAGCTGATTTTCTTTCAGGTCCTCTGTATTTCTTATTTCTTGGCATCCAGGCAGTGCACTTACTAGTCAGTTACTGTAATTTACCCAGAAATGCAAACGTCCACTGGCCTTCTCTGCTGAGTTTCTGTTTTCAAAGTGGGATAGCTAGAATCAATCTGTTACTCAATGTGCAGTCATATTTGAACAAGTCTCTTTCCTTTCTGATGAAAAGCTTGTTACTCAAAGTTTCACACCTCACCAAATCTTATATGAAGGACCTCTGTTACTGGAAGAATCTATTATATTTTAAGTCTTGTACTTTTGAAGCCATTTGTCTTGAACACTGAGTAACTGGACATGTTTTTAGGGACATTAATTGCTTAATTGTTTATTTGGATTTTATTAATCGTGACTTGGATTTAATGTATACTATAAATAATCTGTTGCTGTTCTATTGATTTTGAATTCATCTATAAGCTTGTGCCATAGAGCTAGGGGTTCCTAAAGAAACAGTGAACTGAACACATTGTTACTTTTGCTTTAATAAATATTGATTGAACTGACCTGACTTTATAAAAAATGTATATGGATGTAAAATTGCTTGTACACAGTTAAAAGAATTAACTGAGGAAATAGATGTGTGCAAGAAAATATATAAGAAAAATAGGAAGGCTAAAATAATAAAAAAAAAATAAAATAAAAAAATAAAGGGAGAATATGATGTAAAACTAATAAGAAAAGATACAAGTTGAAAAAGAGATCCTTTGAAAATACACCAAAGTAAGCATGAAGTTAAGAAAAAAAACTGTGCAATTAAAATTCAGGTCTTATGTAGTAAGTCTGGCTATGAGCCATGAAAGAACCAGTGTCCTGTGTTTAATAAATTCTCTAGAATCCGTCCTAAAAAGGACATTTTGTAAAGATTTGTAAAAGTGAAGACAACTTGTGTTCAAAAGAACATTAAAATTATTGAACAGAAACATGAAAGTGAGTTTATAGTTTGGAAGTAAAAAGACGATGTAATGAAGTTTATGGATGCCTCCGTAGCAATGTAAGCAGTTCAATTCAAACTGTTGGAAGGAAATTCTGAGAAATAAGCAGAATACTGAATTTAAACTAGGCAGAAGTGCAGCTATTTTGTCTGAAGGTACTTTCAAATAACTGGGAATAGAAAACACTGAACAGAGAGATGGATACACATTGTTAATATATTTTGGCCACTAGATAGAGCCATTAGGTCAAAAACTCATGTGAATTTAAAAATAAAAAAAAGTTTTTTGTTTTTCAAATGACAGCACTCAAAACATCAACTCCATTGTTGTTGTGTCTTTCAGCTTTTCCCGGTTAGGGGTCGCCACAGCGGAACTCCGGTCCGCTAATGACTGGCAGTAGATTTTTCACAAACACCGACCGAGGTGCCAGCTCGACATTCAACCTTCAACGAAGGCACACCCATTATGCATGTCTTTCGAACGCCCACCCAACCGCGGGGAGGACATGCAGACTCCACACAGAAGGCACTCCCCACACTCCGAATGAGAATCGAACGGCAGACCCTCTTGCTGTGAGGCAACAACGCTACCGCTGCACCACCGCAGATGATACCACCAGTATAAATACAAGTTAAATACATTAAATATAAAGAATGAAATTACAAATTTATAAAAAGACTGATGGTATGTAATAAATAGAATAAAAACATTTAAAACCATGAAAAATAACAATATATCTGTGTGTGTAACATGGTATATTAAACAGTAATTATTTGGGAGGTCATATTACCTCTCCAATGCCTTTAATTTCAGTAAGGAGCTGATTGAAATATTTTCGTTTAAGCCTGGCCAGTTCCCTGCATTCAGGTGTAGCTGCCAATATAATTCTCTTTTTTCCAACAACAGTGACCATGCTCCTCCTCTAACATCAGTGTTGATACTGTCTATAAAGAAGAATAAAAATTTATGATTGTTCTCCATTATATGCTTACTTAATGCATTGGCGTCTTTAGTATTTTTAATATCATATAAATGTTCGTAGATGTGGTTCTTCAACTTCCGGTCAGTCTTGCCAACATAGAAACACGAACAGACAGTGCACACAGCACACTATACTACTTTCTCAGAACAACAGTTGTTTTTCTGCCTGATCTTAATTTCCACATTGTTGACACAAAATATATTACCTTCTTTTACAAATTTACATTAGTTGCATCTACCACACATTCATGGAACCAGGTTTTTGGTGAAAGAGCAGGCTCCTAGTTTCAAAAATGTTATTTAAATTCTTTCCTTTTTTATACACAATAGTAGGTTGTGAGCCTATCACAGATCTAATATTCTTTTCATGTTTAAGAATGGACCAATCTTTCAATAGAATAACCTTTAAAATGTAACTCTCATCAGTAAAAACAGTAATAAATGAGGTTTTAAAATATCTACTTTCTTCTACTATGCTAGTGTCATGAATGTTGGATGAAGATGAGGTAATGGATGTACTATCACCAGAAAGTAATGGGAGGTAAAAACCTCTCTCCCTTTTGTTGACAACCTCAGTCATAATGTTAATAATAAATCTGTGAGGGTAACCACTTAGAAACATTTCTTTCAGCGTATCACATTCATTCAGAGATTAATCCATTAAAAACACCATATGTGCTGCACGCATGAATTGGCCTTTAACAATAGCCTTCTTTTGTTTCGTAGGGTAGGTGCTAGAATAATGTAGTAGAGAGAATAAGTATTTTTTCTAAAAATCTTTGAAACAAACTTCTTATCATTACAGTCCTTGAGTAAAAGGATGTCAAAGAAAGAAATCATATTAAAATCACTGGTGTGTGTAAACTTTAAGAAATCAGTGGTGGTTCCAATATATGCAATAAAATCATTAACAAGTTTGTTAGGTCCATCCCATAAAATAAACATGTCATCCAAAAACCTGATATAAAACTTAATGTATCCAAAATACTTTGAGGGGAACAAGAATTTTTTCTTAATGTTCTGAATTGTTTGGAATGTGACAAGCTATAAATAGTAAAACAATTCACAGTATTCAAGAAAACATTGCATGGGATAGAATCAACTACACAGTCACACTGTAACAGCCATAGCAATGCTGTCCTTCACAAATATGCTGAATTATTTACAAGTGTGAAGTGCTTGGGTTTGTGGCATGAAAGAGCAGCTGTAGCAGGGCAAGCCATCTGCTGGTGAGAATATTGGCTCAACATAATGGTCACTATTGATGTGACAACCAACCCCATGGACAAAAATGGAAAAGGAGGTTAATGCCAGTCATGAAGTTTATCAGGAAAATGTAATAGCTAAAAACAACTCTGATGACCTGCTTCTGATACATGGTCCAGTGAAAGAACCAATAGTTCTCAGAGGTAGGAATGACTGGGAACTAAAGGAATGGAAAGCTGACATCTTATTATGAAATAATTTTAGCCAAAATAAAGGCCGAATAGTGAATAATGGGTGGCAAGCTTCACATTTATACTGATCTGCATAGTCTGAACAAAGTATTTAAAAAGAGAACTTAACCCACTGCTTATAGCTGCAAATATGGTCCCAGGAATGGCAAATGCTAACTTCTTTTCAGTACAAGAAGCAAACCATGATTTCTATTAAATGAAGCTAGAAGTAAGCTCCAAACTTAATGCATTTGAAAGGTAAAGATTTTACATAATTCTGTCATTTCATAATATCCAGGGTATATTCCAAAGAGCAGTTACACAGGTAATTTAAGGCTTGTAGGGTGTTGTAAAAATAATCGACAACCTGCTGGTGTGGGGCAGAGAAAAGAACATGACAAGAGACTGATGCAGCTGATAAATGGCATAATTGCAAGATAATTAAGAGGAAATGTTAAAAAAATAATAATAATAATAGTAATAAGAGAGACAGATTTGAAATACATGGACCATATTGTCAGAGGGACAAAAACCTGGTACAAAAAGAACAGTTTCATGGGCATTATAGAGGTTTCAAAGAGTGATATAGTATCTTGTTTGTACATATGCCTGTGATAGCTATTCCTCTAAATAAGCTGTTTGAGCAAGACACAGTCTTAGAATGGAACTAAAAACAGTAAGAGTTTTGAAATACTCATGAAAGTAGTTACAAACACTCTATAAGAATATAAGAACAATACTAGGTAAGTGATCACTGAGACCATATGAGGCCTAACCATATACACCTTTAACCAGACACAGTTAAAACTTCTTGCCACCCCTTATGAATACTTAATAGTGGCCACCTCCCAAATTAAGCAGGGCTATAAAATGATAACCCTGATGTAAATTAATTTGTTTATCCATCCAATCATTAAGAGTAACGAAAAGGCAGACAAAGCAGTATTTTGCTTGACTGTAGTGGTAACATATTCCATAGTCTGTGAATAAGTTAAGAACTTATCCTTCCTGCAAGTCTTGTTGGTTTGTTGGTGTAAATTTAGGTCCCTAGTAAGGGTATTTGTAGAGCCACTGTTTTTTAAAGAAAATGGCAGATCAAATCCAGTGCTAAAGTGTTATGATATAAATAAGCCAACTGACTTGCAACTAGATACCAGTTAGAACAGTATAGGAGCTGTGATCCTCAAAATAATGCATAAGTTGCCTATGGATCAAGAACATTTCTAGATGTACAAAAAAGATCTTTTTACACAGAAAAGAAATTGCTAGTAAAATGGCATGGAGGTATGAAACTGAATTTGCTAATGGTAAATATGCTCAGAAGGAAACAGACCAGAAATCTTTGGCAAACATATTCAGAAAGTCTTCACACAGGGCACCTCCTAGACCACAGAGGATGTTAATCAAGAAAAAAGTGCCATCTGAAAGTAAAATACACACAACATAAGGACCTAGACAGCAAATATGTTGTTGTTTTTATTTAGTCAAATCCAACTCTTTGTGAACTCAAGGACTTTAGTATGGCAGACCTGTCTGTCTTATAAATTCATGCTCATTAAAGCTGCCCATTACCCTTAGCCTCTGCTGCCCCCATCTTCTTTTGCCTTTATCTTTTCCAGCTTCACTATCTCCTTTAGTGACCCTGTCTTTGCACTATGTGTCCAAAGTATTTGTTTTACTATCACACCTTCCAGTAATTAGTGTGGATTTAATTGCTTAAGTATTGACTGAGTCAATCTTATTACAGTCCTCAGAACCCTCAAAAATTTGCATTGGTTATAAAACATCAATTTTCTAGCACAAAACCTTACTTATAGTCAGCAGTGTAGCTAGGGTCGGGGGCAGCCGCCTTGGCCTCAAAGTGTTAGGGAGTTCAATCGGCTGATCCCATTCACTATTTAGAGCATATAAGCATTTATAAAGAAATACTGGTATTGCATTTGTGATCTAAACTGAAAAGTCATTGGGCTTCTTGTGTAGTAGAAAACTGTGGCATCTGGTTGCTACATATTTAGCAAGCAGTTTGCTACAGTTTAAAACAAGGAAATAACTTTTTTTGTTTTTGCTATTTATCTCAAGCAAAGGGCTTTTTTCTATTTTTTGGAGGATGCCAGATCAAGGGAAGGCACCAAGTGAAAAAGAAGCTAGCTATACCTCTCACAGCATTAAGTAACTACTGAAAAAACACATCTTTGACTATACTGACCTTTGCTGACAGTGTGACTATACTGACCTTTGCTAACAGCGTGAAGCTTTTTCTGTTTGCAGTCTTTATCTTATCTTAGCAAATATCATCTGCAAGAAAAAACAGTCTTATTTTCTTATAAAGAAGGAAAAATTGCACCCAAGGCTTAATGATTAGAACTGGCAAAAATCATAGTTTGCAATCAACTGTCAAGACAGATGCTTGGCAGGATACATGAATCACACCTGGGGTGGGAAGAAAAAGCAAGACATTTTATTTATTTATTTGACATTTGTTGACCAGGTTAGTCTGACTGAGCCAAAGCCCTTTTTCAGCAGAGGCCCAGGAGAAAAGCTCCACAATTACAATTTCAAACAAAAATTAAAGTGAATGTACATAATATAAAGTACATGGTTAACAAATCAGAGAGTAGATACATTTTTACATCAATAAAATAAAGCTGCACAATCCTATCACAGAATAAGTATTGAGTACTTCAGTAAGATGTGCAGAATAAATGCTGTAAATAGAGATAACACATTAGTTGTAGCGTATTATTGAAGTAGAAGAAAGACAGGGAGATAGGTGAGATGGAGGTGATGAGTATTGGGTAATCATTTAAGGAGGGTAGTTACAGTGACAGATCCATATCCTGTTTTTAGTAGCAGTTTTGAATTTAAAGGACAACAACGGGATATTCAAGCAAATTGGTCAACCTGCTGTCTCTTTTAGTCCCTGTTAGTTGATACAGCCTCAAAAAAACAGAACTGTAGTTTTAAAAAGTAATCCACTCAACTGTTTTACCTCTTAGGCTTGCTACTTTTCCGTAATGTTTTACTTTCACTTTGAAAACCAAGTTGAAAATCCTCTAGCTGGCTCTTAAATGATGATGTCACATCTGCCAGAGCTCTTGCTGTAGTTACAGGGACCTTTCCTCCCCCAAAGTGACGTAAACACTGTTTGATTTGCATGCTCTGCAGAAGAGCCAGTGGACCTCCCACATTGTGATGTCAGAGCTGCCTTGCCCAGCCCCCAACACCCTATAAGGGTGAACAAAAGTCTCACGTCTGTTGATTGTCTATAACAGATTTATGTGAAATCTTTTAAAGGAATTGCCAGTTCTGGGATTTGGGCGGCTGCATTTTTGAAGGAAGAAATCATTTTATGATAAATCTCTTTATCAAACTATAATGGCAAGTGCTAAGTAGCAATCTTTGCTGGGCATGCATGCATGGCAATAGCTGGGATTGAATTCAAGTTTACATCTTTGTAGAGCAAAGGGGCAAGTGTGTGTGTGTGTGTGTGTGTGTGTGTGTGTGTGTGTGTGTGTGTGTGTGTGTGTGTGTGTGTGTGTGTGTGAATGCAAGCAAGGGGCAAATGTGTGTGTGTGTGTGTGTGTGTGTGTGTGTGTGTGTGTATGTGTGTGAATGCAAGCAAGGGGCAAGTGTGTGTGTGTGTGTGTGTGTGTGTGTGTGTGTGTGTGTGTGTGTGTGTGTGTGTGTGTGTGTGTGTGAATGCAAGCAAGGGGCAAGTGTGTGTGTGTGTGTGTGTGTGTGTGTGTGTGTGTGTGTGTGTGTCAATGCAAGCGAGGGGCAAATGTGTGTGTGTGTGTGAATGCAGGCAAGGGGCAAGTGTGTGTGAATGCAAGCAAGGATCAAGTGTGTGTGTGTGTGTGTGTGTGTGTGTGTGTGTGTGTGTGTGTGTGTGTGTGTGTGTGTGTGTTTGTGTGAATGCAAGGGGCAAGTGTTTGTGAATGCAAGCAAGGGACAAGTGTGTATGTGTGTGTGTGTGTGTGTGTGTGTGTGTGTGTGTGTGTGTGTGTGTGTGTGTGTGTGTGTGTGTGTGTGTGAATGCAAACAAGGGGCAAGTGTTTGTGTGTGTGTGTGTGTGTGTGTGTGTGTGTGTGTGTGTGTGTGTGTGTGTGTGTGTGTGTGAATGCAAGCAAGGGGAAGTGTGTATGTGTGTGTGTGTGTGTGTGTGTGTGTGTGTGTGTGTGTGTGTGTGTGTGTGTGTGTGTGTGTGTGTGTGTGAATGCAAGCAAGGGGCAAATGTGTATGTGTGTTTGTGTGTGTGTGTGTGTATGTGTGTGAATGCAAGCAAGGGGCAAGTGTGTGTGTGTGTGTGTGTGTGTGTGTGTGTGTGTGTGTGTGTGTGTGTGTGTGTGTGTGTGAATGCAAGCAAGGTGTGTGTGTGTGTGTGTGTGTGTGTGTGTGTGTGTGTGTGTGTGTGTGTGTGTCAATGCAAGCGAGGGGCAAGTGTGTGTGTGTGTGTGTGAATGCAGGCAAGGGGCAAGTGTGTGTGAATGCAAGCAAGGATCAAGTGTGTGTGTGTGTGTGTGTGTGTGTGTGTGTTTGTGTGAATGCAAGGGGTAAGTGTGTGTGAATGCAAGCAAGGGACAAGTGTGTGTGTGTGTGTGTGTGTGTGTGTGTGTGTGTGTGAATGCAAACAAGGGGCAAGTGTGTGTGTGTGTGTGTGTGTGTGTGTGTGTGTGTGTGTGTGTGTGTGTGTGTGTGTGTGTGTGTGTGTGTTTATAGTGTATCATTTGTTAGCTATTAAACCAAAAAGGAAGGAAAAATAAGTGGGAGTTTGATGCTTTGCAAAGCAGTGATTATTCCCAGTGCTATGGAGCTTGGTTCTAAATTTGACAGGAGGAGTGCAGCAAAAAAAGTCTCCCACTCTAAGGAAGGAAAGGCTGACAAGAAAACAGTACATTAGTCTAGTCACCAGCTGTGAGCTGTCAATCACATGCAGATAATGGGTCAAATTACCCTTAGCTCTTTGACAGCTAGGGAAGGTAGGTGTGAAGTGAGAGGGGAGATACCTTGAAGAACTAGATTTCAGCCTTAGCAAAATAAATCAAGTTAGCATTTCTAAGATGAAAGAGCAATAAAATGCACTTTTCAATTACATTCTGTAGCATTTCCACTGCTTCTGTTTGAAGTAGTCATTGAAAAAGAATAAAATTTTAACCAAAAGTAGGTGACTGTAGCATAGCAGTGAATGCCTGTAAAAATCAGTGCACTTACAGGAGCTTTAGGGAAAAGGTGGCAGACATGATGCAATTTTTTGGAGACAAACAATGCATTCTGGGATACTTAGAGGCAGACTAAACAATCAGAATTATTTCAAGATGCCAGAGCCCATGTGGTCAGAGTCAGAAATTGCATATACAAATAACTAAAAAGCTCTAAATAGTCCCAGAGTGGTGTTAAAATGTAGGAAACACCAAATCATGATGAAATACACATTTTTTGAGTCTGTGGGTGCGGTTCTCCTTTAAGTGGGTGACTGATATTTATAACATCCAAGGGAAGTTTGTTCAAGGGTTGGGCTGGGGACTAACTGTACAGGTTTTGTCCCATTTTTGTTTTAGACTTGTAGATTTGAAGAAGGTTTTGTTCAGAGCTTTGTAGGGACCTTGGAGGGGAGTAGAGGGAGACAACTGAGGCAATGTTGGGAGAGAAAGAGAGCAAATAACAATATAGAATGAATTATTTGAAGTTGCGAGAGAAGCAGCTGGTGGGAAATTCTAGCCAATTTAATTTTTTTAAGAGTAAGACAGTGGTGTGAGTGGAAGGAATGGTCTGCTGTGAATCTTGCAACTTTATTGTAGGTGGATTCAAGTTTTGTTAGAAGAGTGGTTTGAAGGTTAGTAAGGATTTGTGAGCCATAGAATAGTGTGGGTAGGAGGTAGGCATGGGATAGTGTGATTTTAGCTTTATTGGATAAATTTTTTTTTGTTCCTGTAAAGGAGTCCACGTTTTTGGAGAGTTTTCTTAATGTTGCTGAGGACATGCAGATCAAATTTGAGCTGGTCATCAATGATGACCCTAATAGTTTGGTGTGCAATTCGACAGAGATAGGGGTGTTATTGAGGAATGAGATAGAAAAGGAGGATTTAAGATAGTTCATAGTTTTGGAGATGAAAAGTAGGAGCTTAGTATTTTTGGCTTTAGAATAGACTGGTTCTTAGTGAGATAATTTTTGATGGATAAGAAGGAATTCAGTGTCAATGTATTTAGGGCAGACAGGGAATCAGTTATGGTGATAACTGTGGAGTCATCTGCATATTGCACCAGTGATGACTGGAGGCATTATGTATATAATAGATTGGAATGATATTAAACAGTAATGGGTCAAGGACTGACCCTTCAGGTACACCCATCATGACAGGCACAGCAGGAGAAGTAACAGAGAGACATTTGACAGATTGGAATCGGTTACTGAGGTAACTAGTGATCCAGGAGATAGCGGAAGTGGAGAGGTTGAGTTCAGAGAGTTTGTGCAAGAGCAGAGGGTGGGAGACAGTATCAAATGCCTTTTAGAGATCAAGAAATAGGCATGAGACAAGTTTATTTTTGGTCTCTGCCTTGGAATATGGTGTTTATGAAGGAAATGACTGCATTGGAGGTGCTATGTTTAGGTCAAAAACCATGTTGAGTTGAAGTCAGTAGATTCTCTTGTAGGAGAAAGTGAAGGATTTGTTTGTGTACGCATTTTTCAAGAATTTTAGAGAGGGGGGTAGAATTGCAATGGGATTGAAGTTGGCAAGTTCAGAGGAGTGACCTCCCTTGTGGATGGGTAAGGTATAGAAATGTTTCCAGATAGTAGGCACTTTGAATTCAGTAATGGACCACTTTATGAGAATGGAAATGGGGGAGCAAGAGAGTTAGCAGCTTTCTGGAGAAAATGAGATGGTATATTATCAACGGAGGGGGAGCAAGATTTAAGCGTTAGAAGCAAGGATCTAATATGCTTAGTGCATACCATTTTTAGTGAGAAGGCTGGAGAGGAGTTGGAGGAGGTGGGAAAGATGGGGGGATATTGGCATTTGAGTTGGGGTTGCTTTGAAATATTAGTTTTGCTGAAAGCATCTATGAAATAAGAGTTGAAGTTAGTGGCAGTTTCTAGTGGAGTATTATTAGGATATGGCTGGGGGATGAAAGGTTTCCAGGTTGAAGAATTTGGCTGATGGTGTGCCAGAATTTCTGTGGTTTAGTAAAGTTTGGATTGGGAGGGTTATTATAGAAGTTTTTCTTGTCATTATAGATGGATTTCTTAGTAAGATTGAAAATTTCTTTATAGTGTTGGAGGTGGGTAGGGAGTTTAGTTTTAGACCAGATCTTCCACGCTTTGTCTTTTTTTTTTTTGCATTAGGGAGTGGGTGGAGAGTGTAAGCCAAGGGAATGCAATAGATTTTACATTTAGCAGGAGGCAAAGGAGCTGAGAATGTTAAGGAATATGGGATTGAATTTCTAAATGGCATCATTCATGTGTCGGTGTTTAAGGAAACTCCAGTTGATAGCAGAGAGATGGTTGTTAAGTCTATCAGAGTCAAAGATGGACAATTTGCAACAGGTAATGAACTTGTGTAATGTAGTATAGTGTGGAGAGAATTTAAGGACTTTGACTGGACAGTGGTCATTGAAAGCATCAGGCAGTGTTTCAGGGAAGTCATATTTAAGGGGATGAGAAATTAGAATGCAGTCAAGAAGAGAGGTAGCATTTGATGATTTGTTGACATGGGTAGGAGTACAAATTAATTGGGAGAAGCCATGTAAATTAATATAGGAGTTAGGAGCATCTGAGGAGAGGGATAGCCAGTTTATGTTGATGTCACCCAAGATGGTAGTGCCATTTGGTAAGTACTGAGTGAGCTAGGAAAAAATATTTTCTAGTACAGGGATACTGTTGCCAGTGGTACGTAAATTGCAACTATGGAGAAGACATTGTGATCATTGATTTTGCAGTTAGCAATTAGTAGCTCAGCTGGTGAGGCAGAGGGGTCCGGATAGGTAGGGAGTAACTGTGAGGTGGTTGGAGAACATAATAGCAACCCCTCCATATTTTTGTAGGTTCTATCAATTCTTAATATGTTGTAGTCAGGGGGGTAGGAAGTCATTGTCAGGAATGTGGGGTTTCAGCCAAATTTCACCGAGAGTTAGGATATCAGGAGAGTGATGGGATATCCGGGCATGGAATTCACTGACTTTATACTTCTTATGTTCATAGAATACAGAGACAGGTGTTTTGTTGGAATGTTAGGAAGAGGTGAGGTGGGGTACTTGAGCATAGAGTCAAAGGAAGAGGAGTTACCAGGTCCAGGTGAGAGGTGGGGGAAGGAAATAATATTTTACCTTATTTTTAGGGGAGATTGAGGAGCTAGGGGGAATTTTGAGTTTAGGAGGAAAGAGAGTTGCTGAAGGGTTTGGCAAAGTTATCAGAAATGAGTGTGGGTGGTGGGGCATGGGGGAAGAATAGATTGAGGTTGTTGACAGATGGTAAGGTTTTAATAGTATATTGTAAGAGGATTCCAGTAGAGGTGGGGAGGAGGGACAAAAACAAGTTATAGGCTTGCATGGTAGAGGGTAGAATGGGAGAGATGGGAGTAGTTGAAGTTGATGGATTGGAGATATAGTCTGGAAATACACAGAAAGATAATGGTGAGAAGTAATGTTTAGAGCAGTGAGTTTAAGACATGGGTTGGAAAGAGTTTATTTTTAATTTTGTTTGTAAATGAAAATAAGGGTGGGAATGGTTAGACACTTTCTATGTGCTACACATTCAGAGGGAAAAAGAACAGTAAGTTTTGGCAGTAGGGGTAATTAGTAGTAGATGTAGATGAAGAAGGTTGGGGTGGAGGAGTAAAAGGAGAGTGGATAGGGAGGGAGAAGAGGATCAGAAGAGTGATAGGTTTGAGAAGGCATAAATTAAGTGATTAGGTGAGCAGATATTGAAGAGGAGGTTAGATTGTGTGTAGGTTACTGGAGAGGAGGGGTTAGGGATGGGGTAGAGGAGGCATGGAGACAGAGAGTTAAGTGTAAAGGAAATGAGGTCAGAGGTGGGTGGGAATGGGGGTAGGGTAGGGGTGCAGAGTGAGCCTGAGTGTAGCTAGGTCGAACAGAGTGGGCCGGGCCATGAAAAGCAGGGAAACCTTTGCAAAAAACAATCAACAGAAGTGCAGTGAAGTGGAGTGGAGAGAGACAAGTCAGGTAAGGCAGTACAAGTGATTAAAGGAAAATGAAGCTTACATTTTCAATAGAGAGGCTACTGAGGTTATTTAGGATAATTCACTGAGGGGTGGAAGATAGGGGGTGAGTACGTGAAATAAACTGCAGCAAGGAAATACTAAAAGAAAGGGGATAGTTGAGTATTAAAGTGAACCTTTTGAAGAAGGAGAAATCTAATGCTAATATACAGGAAACTGAGTTTACTAATGGGGGGGGGGTGACAGAGCTAACAAGAGAAGTGTGCCACCACAATTTATGTGAGTTAAAATTGAGGAAGAATAGTTAGATTAAGAAATATTATGTAAACAAATATAAACAGCAAAAGACATACAATGTACTTTCTAAAATTTAAAGAGCGGGCCATGAGGAACACTTTTGTTCTTGGGTGTAGGGGTTCCAGGTAGTTCTAGCCAAGGATGTAAGAGACAGTGGATGCTGTCATCTGAGAGTTTTACTGTAAAGGGAGATAAAAAGAGAAAAGAGACAGAGTTAAAAACTGGTGTAGGTTACCTGTTGAGAATCTAGAGGTAATGGAGGAATAGGTAGTAGAAAAATAAACACAGGTATGGAATTAAATAAATTTGCAGAAACAATGGGGGAAAGAAGCAGGTAGAGAGTGTGAGTATAAGGTAGCTTAAATTAATGAAAGGAGAGTTAACAAAGGTTAGTTGGTAGGAAGAGAAATAAGTTGGTTAGATGAAGGCTGTATAGTTCAGAGGAAGCGACAACTGTAGTCAAATATACTCATATAAACCTGTCATTTATCTTAAGATTTTAAATAGCAACAATTGCATCAAGGTGCAGTTCACAAGCATGAATTTAAATGCAGTCACACAATTTCAAAACAGTAGTAAATGATTAAATCACAGTGCAAGTTTGTCATCACAGATGATAACACTAAAAAAACACTTAACATGATATATTGCAATTGATTTATAAGAATGTTAGCAACCGCAAACCCTTGTTATATCCAGCTCTTAAAAAGAAAAAGTTACATGGGTAACAGTAGGTAGGGATAGTACATGAACTATCGTAATTGTTTGTGATTTACATATAGAGGTAATCAGCAAAGTTTGTGTTGAAACCACAACTAAAAAGAATTATACATTAACAATAGTGTGAGTGAATTGAGGTAGAACTACAGCTATATCAGTGATAGTTTTAACCAAAAAACACTATCATTAATGCAAAAAAAAAAAATCTGTAATGAGCAGTTAGGAGTGGGCAAAGTTCATACTGGGGACTGGTAGTGGCAAGAGGAATAAACACGTTAACAGTGGTGACAAGCTGAATGGAGGTTGGGTAACTGCATTAAGTAAAGTTGCACACACAGTGTACTAAATATAAGTACAATGGGAGAGCTGCAAGTCATATTTGAAAAAAAAAACACAGTAAGAATGCTCAATATGTAGGAAATAAATGAGTTTAAAATGACAATATCAGGCTGCCATAATTTGAGAGTTAACAGTGTAGCAATCGACAATGTGATTCCAAAAGGAGTAATCTCAGCATACAGCGTACAGCCTTTTATGAGTGCATGCAGTTAAAATCTAACTACGATTCCCAAAGGATAAGTTTGACCAAACAGCAGGACCCATAGTACCACAACATGTAAGAAACACAATTCAGTAGCGCAGTAAAGTAATGCAACTTACATGAAACTATGAGGGGGGAAAACATCTGTAGGACAGCGGTCTAGTGTATAATTGCCATAGTCACAGCTACAAGCTAATGACAGCTTTCCGAATTAAGATATGAGGCCTTCAGGGGGTAGCTAAAACATCAGGAGGCAGTTGCAATTAGCAAAGCAAACGGAAAATACCAGGTTCTAAGTAAAAACAGGCTCATGAGTCACAAAGAAATACAGTACAAAGTTAAAAACCAATAGTTACAGTCCTTAATAAAATGAACTCTATGCAATGCTGCATAACCAATACAGTTCTACAGATAAAATGTAGTGAAATGACAAAATATAACAAAATAATCAACCATAAAAACCCTTACTTGGTGGTCACACAGTCTCTCAGGAGAGCAGGAGAAGTGAGTAGGTAGGGTCAAGTGAGGAGTAATGAAAAATAACATGGTGCCAAGGCATTCCAGGCACTAAATAACCTGTGATGGACATCTAGTGGAGTAGGAGGGGTCAGAGAGGAAAGAAAAGAGATTGGTGGTTGAAAGGTGAAATGGGAATGGGCCACAAGAAGCAGGGAAACCTCTGCAAAAAACAATCAGCAGAAGTGCAGTGAACTGGAGTGGAGCGAGACAAGTCAGGTAAGGCAGTACAAATGAACAAAGGAAAATAAAGCTTACATTTTCAATAGAGAGACTGCTGAGGTTATTTAGGAGAATTTACCAAAGGGTGGAAGATGGAAGGGAGAAGTAAGGGAAATAAAAAGCAGCAAGGATATACTCAAATAAAGCGGATAGTTGAGTATTAAAGTGAACCTAATGAAGAAGGAGAAATCCAATGCTAGTATACAGGAAATCGAATTTACTAACTGGGGGGATGATAGAGCCAACGAGAGAAGTCTGCCACCACAATTTATGTCAGATGTGAGTTAAAATTAAGGAAGAATAGTTATATTAAGAAATATTAAGTAAACAAATATAAATAGTAAAAGGCATACAGTGTACTCTATAAAATTTAAAGGGGTGGCCACGAAGAACACTTTTGTTGTTGGGTTCCAGGTAGTTCTAGCTAAGGATGGAAGATATAGAGTGTGCTGTCATGTTGGAGTTTTGTTGGTGGTCACACAGTCTTTCAGGAGAGCAGGAGAGGTGAGGAGGTAGGGTCAAGTGAGAAGTAATGAAAAAAAAGTAAAAAAAAAGACATATAAAGTAATGTGCAGACATGTTGAATCAAACAGAACAAATAGCACAAAAATATGCTATTTGCAATTCATACCACCTCAAAATTTCAAAGGAAGCAATTACTCCTACTACCAGATCATCCACGAGCAGATTGAGTACCAATTCATTTCATTTGAAGGAAACCATGCATCTTATATGTGTGATTATTATTCAGAGTTCCCTTAAATAATGACACTGAGACAAAACAAATACAAGTGTCATTATTGCGGTAAAGTCTACATTCACAAGACAGAGTAAGCCTGTTCTTCTAATGCTAGATGGGTGCATATGCTACACATTTGCAGTACATTATATGGAAAACATGGTCTAAAAATTAGTATGTTTTAATATTCAGCATTAACCTTGATAATCAGACAGTGTGTTGTCTGTCTCTGTCTCTCTCTCTCTCTCTCTCTCTATATATATATATATATATGTGTGTTTATGTGGGAGGGGTGGATTTTTTAAGTTACAATATCTGAAAGCCGGCCCTGTCCAAGTTGTTTCTGAAAAGCAGCAGCACTAAAAAGAGTTTTCTAGTCCTCACCTGCACCAACGATTATCTGTGCTGCTGCAATCTGTCCTTTAATCTATGTTTCGTTATTCATTCCTGTGTATACAGGAAAAATATCAAAAGGAAGACAAAATGTCATAAGATTATGAAGGGAGAAGTCCCACTGTGTACCACATCAGTCCAAGTACTGCAGCTGCCCTCATTGTTTATGCTTTCTTTGTCCCATGTTTTCCTTATTCTGATGACTTAAACTGTGCCAATATCTCAAGTAGTACTTATTTATTTATTTATTTATTTATACAAGTTGTTAACTGGTGTAAAGGACCAATCCCATTGGACCAATTTCAGTCTCAGCTCAGAATGTGAACACACATCAAGTACAAAAAATAAAAACAATTTATTTAATAAAAGAGCATTAAAACAAAGGTGTAGTTAATATACAACATGAAAACTGATTTAAGAAGGTTGTCAGCAGAAACCACTGAGTACAATATTTATATCAGTTAGAGTAGTGACATCTTAGGAGTTAGAGAAGAGATTCTATAGTGAAAATGACTGGCAGAATTTACTGGAGATTAGGGAGATTAGGTTACATGACCCGAAGCAGAGCATTTGCAAGCAGCTTGTGCTGTAAGATGTTCTTTTAAGTTCTCCCCAAAGGAGGAGTAGTTAGAGAAGTCTTTAAGATTTGAGGGAAGATCTCTCCAGAGCTTTGGTCCAAAGGTAGAAAAAGAAAGGGCAGAGCACTGCAGTCTGGTTTTAGGTGCTTGTAAGAGAGGCCCTAAGTGGCTATGAGATTTAAGATTATATGATGGTGGCTGTCTAATTAAGCTAGAGGAAACAGAAGGTTTGAAGTTTTCTTTCAGGAGCTGGAAAAGTTGGGAGACAAGGAATAGATTTGCTTGTTGCTGAACCAGCTTTGGCTGGCTAGTGTAAGACAGTGGTATTCATACATTGGGAAAAAGCGTAATGAAGAAGCATATGGAGTTGGAGTTTGTTTTGGAGCAAATGCTATAAGATGTAGGCAGAAATCAAGATAGACTAGAAGAATCCCTTTGCCAATAGCATTTTGTGTTGGATAGGAGAGGAAAGAGGAGATTTTGTTGGCCTAAAAGGGTAAGGAGCTTATCTTTTTCTGGGTGTTTTTGAGATAGTGGAAGTTAAGTGACATATCAAACCAGACTCCTAAGTATCTGAAGGTGTTAACCTGCTCAATGTCATTATTAAGGTGGTAAATAATAAGAAGTGATTTGGGATAATTTTGCATTTTAGTGGAGGTTTTGAAAAACATCGTTTTAGTTTTTGAGAATTAATAGTGTTTTGCTAATGGGCCAGTTAATGAGGGAGAGGAAATCATTTTGCAGATCATGTTAAATTGAGTGGTTTGTATAGTTGGAGAGGAAAAGAACCATGCCATTGGCATATAGCAAGATTGGAGGTTGGTAAAGGTTAAAAATGGAGAAAAGAAGAGGGGTCAGTATGGAGCTTTGAGAGACTCCTTTAACTAAGAAGTGTTGGCTGATGTACTGTTGTTAAAATTTACTGAGAAATGTCAACTGGAGAGGTAATTTTAGAACAAGAAAACAGTGTCTGAACTAATCCCAATGTCAGTGAGGTGGTTAAGCATGATTGGGTGGTCAACCAGGTGAAAGGCACTGGTAAGGTCTATAATTATGGCTCCAGTAAGGAGGATTTTATCCATATCTAAAAGGGTATGAACAGTGAAGGTCCAAAGTGCATTGAAAGTGCTGCAGCTGTACCAGAAACCATTTGCATGGAAGAGAGAGAAGGCAGTATTAACTTATATAGTTTGAGAGTTGAGTATAGACCAGTTTTTCTAGGATTTTCCCAAGGGTTTGGAGGATGGAGATTGGGTGGTAATCACTGGATAGCTTGGGGTGAATTTTTAGTGTGGAGGTATGACTTTTGCTGTTTTCCATATAATGGGCATACAGTTTTGAGGTAAGCAAAGGTTGTAGATATGTAACAGAGGAGTAACAATGTACTCCCTACATTGGAATACGAACCAAGGGGACAGGGTGTCTGTCCCTACAGGTGAGTTAGGTTTTAGGTTTTCAAAAGTTAAGCTTAGCCCTATTACTATCTTGTGAAGTAATATTTCCTCCAGAGTGAGACAGACACTTGAAAGTCAAAAGGCAGAATGACACTTGGTACAAAATCAACAGGATCACACACAATTTTGAATCACTTTTTCTCCCTTACATGAGGCACAGCATACCTGTAGCTGATTATAAGAATAATGGTGCATATAGCACAACACTCTCCATATGGGTGTTGCAGCTTTACGTGACACAGAAAAGCAATTCATTTATTTAATATCATCCTGATGGTTTCTGTCTTAACTTTCTTCTGGACATCCTTGACCCATATTTCTTCAGGACTACTTGGGAATTCTCCCTTCGTGCGGTTACCAATGTCCCCTTCTTTCCTTCCTTTTCAGTGTCATCTCTCCCAGTCACCCCAAACTGTTCACTGCATTTAAGACATATTCCCCTTTTCTCTTCTCTTATAATGTTTTATTATATACATGCCCAGCTTTCTAAACAGTACTTTAAGTCCCTCCTGATGCTAACATTCTCTTTACAATTTTGGTATCTCTGGTTGTGCACTTTCTATGAGCCTAATTTCCTTTCCTCTCTCTGTAAGGCCTCAAAAAATGTACAGTAATCCAGAGGTTGCCTGATCTGTAATATCCAGTACAGGGGAGAATGACCTAGGTTTATCTACAATTCATTCTTCATACTATGCACCACTGCATTCCACTGCCCCTTTGCCACATTTCATAATATGACTCCAAAGATTGGATTACTACATCAAATCTTTTTTGTTAGCCTCTGTTCTGTTTAATGTCACTTGACATATGCCATGTACATACACCGCAAACATCAGACTGAAGTTATAACTTAATTTGTGTTCCAGTATTTCCCCTTAATCTTTACCAGTGGCGCAGTACTACATGTTTACAACCCCTGCCCCTCCTACAGTCATTCTTCAAGACAGGTACTGGCAGTAATTCTGTTTTTTTTAAAGGCTTATGAGTGCACCAGAATGACTCGGCATTAAAATGTCCTCTAGGTGTCTCACTCTATGATACATACTGGTAAATAATTACAAAGCCATCTACAGCATTTGCCATGATAAAAGCACAATATTTAATTAATGAGTTTATTCATTAATTAATCAATAGTCTACAATGTAATGTATTGTTAAAAGATAACATTAACACAGTGTAATACAGCCTTTTTTAATAGCACCACAATATGTAATTCATGTCTGTGCAGTAATAACAGGAACAGAAGATACGGTATGCAGGACTCTCCAGAGAAAATACAGGAAATGGTTTCTAGCAGATTGTTTAACTGGAGATGACTAAATTTTTTCCATTTATAATTGACAATTATGAAAAAGATGACTTATAACATATGCTAATAGTGCTTAAAGGATATTTTACTTTACTACCCTGTCCCCTTCCTTTGAAAAAAATCAAAGAACTTTTAGTGAGTTGTCCCCTATTTGCATAACAGCACACACTGCAGTTTGTTGTCATTTAATACTAGTCACTTAAACTGCTTACCATTTTTATTACACTTGCTTAGTAAGTATAGTTTCTGTGTACGAACAGCACAATTTCTGTATACGCATGTTAATTCTCTCCTAAGAATTATCTTAATTAAATTTTATGAATAAGTACTGTTTTCTCAGACTCTTGTTTTATACAGTTTGTAAACTGAATGGGGCTCCTTACAGTTTCTCATCAAATAGGTGCAAATAATCTGAAAAGTATCAAATCTATATGCAGGTTTTGGACTTGCAAGATGGTTGCACCCTGATCAGCAGCTTGATTTCAGTTATATCAGTGTGAAAAAAGAAGCTGAGAGATAAGGGCCAGAAACTACAAGTTTTAGTAAATTCATTTACAGGCTAGTAAATACACTGCATGGATGCCAGCAAAGAAAAAACTTAGAGAACCGGAGAGAAAATCAACTAGAAAAGGAAAATAGAAAATATTGACAGGTAAGAATCCTGCAGTTATTCAGCAAAAAGCAGTTCAAGCTCCAGCTTTGGTGGAAGTCATGGCTTCCAGTAATCTATAGGAAAAAATAGTCAAATGTGCTTAGAACTTTTTAAATAAATTAAACATTGAAGGAGTATACCAACTCAAATAACAAAAGGCTGGAAAAAATTAAGAAGCTTTAAATAGCTATTCAGATGAAATGATACAACTGAAAAACTCAGAGGATGAAATGAAGAAAAGGCTGGCTAAGTATGAGACTGTTCAAAAAGAGATGTTTCACAACATGGTACAGTTAGGGGACAGAGCACACAGGGAAAACCTGAGATTTTTTCCTGTACCAGAGAAACTGGAAGGAACAGACTGTCCTAATTTTATGAAAACACAAATAAACAACTGGACTAGTATTCCACTGCAGGATTTGATAATTGAGAAGGCACATCATGTGTATGCCCTGAACCTAGTCATAAGAAAGCAGCCAAACCCTGTATTAGTAAAGATGACTGGCAAAAAGAATTGATCCCTACAGAACTGTGGCAAAAGGGCAAAGTATTAAAAATTGGTGACAGTAGAGCGTTTGTAGAAAATGATTATTAACTGTACACCAAACACAAGAGAAGGAAATCTATTCCAGCACTCAGGGAATGTCAAGAGGCAGGTGTGAGATTCAAGCTGTTGCACTTAGTTGTCTTCAGAATATTTTTTTCCTTGAGGATTAATCTTTTTTTTATGTAGAACAGGCTAAGAGGGAAATACAAAGGCTTGTCCAACAAAAAGTGAGCCATCAGACAGAAGGGGACTCTGTTTCTTATTCTTCTGATAAAGCTTATAGAGAGACTTTACCAGTGAAACATTTTCCATTGTTTCAAAGGAAAATGCTTGAGAGACAGAAAAAAAGTACAGGACTTGGACTTGAACCAGAGCCTGGGGTTGGGAGATGGAGATGAACATGAAGAAGACCAGCAACATTGAAATTACTGAATAAATGTGAGACTATAGAGCATCAATCACATATGTGAAATATGGCTTTATAAGAATAAGTAGCACAATTGGGACTTTTGTGGATGTTAAACTTGTGGGGGACGAAAACACATATGCCCCACTTCATGTCATTAAAGTTTGGAAGGACAGTGATTGGAAGGAGAGTGAAAAAGTAACTGTAAATAAAACATTTTTGTTCTTAATAGTATTTGTATAAAGCATTTCATGATATAAATTGCATGTTATACAGTAAAGCATTTTCAGTTATTGTTGTATGTGACAAAGATACTAAAGTAAACAAGTTACTTTTTTCCTTCATTTTTAGCTTTACGAATTCTAGGCATTACAATGTAAAATGAGAAGAAAGACTGGAAAAAATGTTTTAATATGCTGTAAAATTGAGTCTTGATGTGAGGGATGAAGTGTAAAAGTGCACAGACTGTAATGTATGTAGAATGTTATGCTCTCTCTCTTACTTTTGCATAGACAAATTGCTGGATTGAGGCCTTTGACCTAAATCTAATGACATTTTTTTTGTGTAAACAAGTAAGTAGGAGACACTGAATGTAATGAAAAATTTTCCTTTTACAAATAAATGTTCAGTGTAAGCTGAGAGGTTTGCATTGCTGTACATTTGGTAGTTGTGTTTCAGTGGAGACAATCTGACTATAGGGGAGAGCAGTAAAGGCTAGAATACTTTAGGCTAAATGTTAGTGTTTTCTGACAGCATATAAGCTGTTTTTCACATCTGGGAGGGGAATGAAGATAAAACAGGAACATATAGCAATTAGTGTACGTAGGAGCACAGGCTGTAACATGCATCTTAGCATGGATAACCTTAATGTTAGGTTAAGTTATGCCTGTGTATGCAGCTGTTGATTTGGGACAATTGTTCTTATCAGGAGGGCTAAAGTTTATTTGAATATGTACTTAGTTTTGTGTGTTTAATAGGGTATGGTGATGTTCAGGGGATGTGTTTAGATTTTTTTGTTCCAGGATTTTCATTAAAACAAAAAAAGTCTTGTAAAATGTGATATAGATTCAAATGGAGATGACAATAAACAACTGTATAAGAGATCAACCTGCCAAACATTAGTGGGTGCATGTAGCACAAAAAGCTGCCATATATATAGTAGGTGGGAATAATAACTTCTTATCATAATGGCTACACTAAACATATTAGTTTGGAACATGAATGGCCATATAGATATACACAAAAAGGGAAGAGTAACGAATTATATTAAGAAATGCAAAGTGCAATTATCAGTGCTATAGGAGACTCAACTAGAAATTAATGAGCATGTGAATTTGATAAAGGATTTCAGAATAAATATTCAGCAGAATATGAGGGTTAATATTAGGTGTTAGAGGGGCTACAATAGTGGCAGAATAGGAAAAAAGATAGTACTGACAGATTTGTGATAGTAAGAGGCTACTGGCAAGGTAGGATGATTACTCTGGCACTTATTTATATTCTACCTAAACTGCTGTTATTGAGCTTAAGAAATGTTGTAAAAAATAATCATCTTTCAGCAGGGAATATTAATTACAGGTGGGGAATGGAACTTGATTTGCAACTGTGAGAATATACCTGAGAAACCTAAAAGGGAATATATAACAAAAGAGGGTAGATTTCTGAAGAAACTGATGAAAATATTTGATATGGAAGATATGAATTCAGTAGTAGGAGCTTAGAAAGAATTTATATATGATTCCCCAAGGTACAATAACTGGGTTAGACTAGATATAAATTGTATTCCATGGGAACACTTGCATTAATTGAAAGCTTTAACACACACCCAATAACTATTTCAGATCCAATGCCAATAACACCTAAGATAAAAATGCAGAAGAATGAAGTAAAAATGAGACAATGGTGCTTTCCCACCTGATAAAAAGAAAGAAATTTAAAGAATGCGTAGTGAAGTATTAGGGAATATAGAAATGTCTTCAAATGATATAGCTAGGAAGTGGAATAAAATGAATATGGACTTTAAAAATATAGGAGAAATAAAAGAAAAAGAGATATGGGTAAGATGTAACAATAAGTATTTAGAGAGACTGACAAAGGTTAAAGTATTGCAGAATAAGGAGAATATCATAGAAAGAGAAAATAAAGGTAATATCTGGATAATATGCATGAGTTTGGGAAGTCTGCTGTTAAGCAAATTTTTTTATAATAACTCCAGAAAAAAACTCTTAGCACAATGACTTAGTAACATAAAGTAGAAAGGGTTGTTACTAAACTTAGGGAGCCTATAACAAGAAAAAATAACACGAGATCTGTAGAGTTATTACAGATATTTCAGAAATTTTATGAAAATTTCTATAAAGCAAAGGAATGTGGAAATCAAGAAAATGTACCATTGGAAATATTTTTGGAAGATTTAAGTATGCCAAGGTTACAGGGTGATAAGGCTCAGCAATTAACAGTTAAGATAAGAGGAGATGAGATAAAAATGGTGATGTATAACCAATCTACAGGAAAGTCTCCAGGAATAGATGGTGTTTCTGTTTAAGTTTAGATGCTAAGAGGGAAGAAAGTGATAAAGATCTGGAAGGTTTTGTTTAACAGTATTTTAAAAAGATGGGAACACAAACATCCTGGAAGAAAGCTATGGTGGCTGTAATACCTAAAGACGGTAAAGACCTATCAGAACCAGCCTCATATAAGCCCATTTCAATTTTAAACCATGATTATAAAATGTTTATGTCTATAATAGCTAAAATAATGGCAAAGGTGCTCCTAAAATGGATAGATATGGATCAGTGTGGTTTTGTGGAGGGGAGGCAAACATTTGACTACATTAACAGAACAATGATGATCCAGAGCATAGGAATAGCTAGGCCATTTGGATCCCAGGGCAAGACCCTCATTTGGCAACCCACATGCCTACAATTGCCTTTTTGAACAGGGGGGGGGGGAATGCCTTGACAACAGCTTTTCAGAAAAACTCAGAGAAACAGGCACAAAAGCATATCCAGACAGGAGGTTTTATTGAAAGTTTAATGTATTATCAGGGTTAACCTTTTACCTGTCATGTGATGCATAACCAAACACAACATAGCTTTAGTAGTTTAAAGATACCACACAGATAATAACAATTAAGCAGAGTTCAGCACACTCTACATCTGTTTGAACGTACAGTCCAAATGCCAACAGCAGCATAACAAATTATACTACTAATAACTAGTTAAATATGAACTGCAACACAAAAAAACATGAACTAACTTTGCTGTGGCACAGACAGAAAAATACATCCTGACCCTTATGTATACTCCACAAAAAATGTTTAGGTGCATTGTGACACCATTTGTACCTGAAGTTTACATCATATTGACAGCTTCTTGTAATAGTCAGTGCTAGTTCAGTGAACACTGGATATCTACACAGCAATATGCGGTTTATGGTCTGCTAACAATATGCCCCAATGGCAGAACAAGATACTAGACAATTACACAGTGTGTGTGTTTAGCAACAGGGGTGTGCTGTACTAGACAATAGAGGCTGTACCTCTGAGATGCCTTATTTCAGTTATAAAATAACCCCCAAGTATAACAAATAAGATAAATGCAATGTGTAAGCAAGTAAACAGAAGAAGTAAAAAAATATTGGGGGGGAGAGAAAAAAAATAGTCCCTTGGATTGAATTGCTTCTGACAGTATGAGTCATACTAGGTTATTTTATATGCACAAGGTACAGGATTTGATTCTTACTTTGGGATGGGAAATTTGGCTAGGCTTAAAATGACCCACAAGGGCTGATGTCCTAGTACTAACTTATGAACACACATACACACTATTCTTTTGTTACAGTACAAAACCAACCATGATAGGTATATATCCAATTCTAATGCTAGTCATTAATAAAGGAAGCATATGAGCTAACATTAGCTTCATTTTAATTATAAAATGCATTTTATAAAAGCTCTGTGATAATCCTAAATATCAAATCCAACAACTATTTGTATACTACAATAGATATACCTACCCTATTTTATGATATTCTTCAGCTGCTTAAACACCAAAAGATGAAGAAAGGTTTCCAAAGCCTTACGCCAACCTCTGGCTCAGACGTAGAGCATAATAATTTGGGCAGTACAATTTCTTATTCTGCAAATCTGTAGTAATCGTGATTATTTCAAGGTAATCTAATGGAGACCTGAGGAAACCTATTAAGAATACAGAGTACAGTGAAGGCCTCATTTTTGTCTGATTTTTCTCCTTGGTTCACCTAGGTAATAAAACGGACTTCAGAGTATTAAGCAACATGTGCTGAATACTTAGCCCTGGCCCTTCCATACTCTCAACTCTCCAGATTTTCATCTCATAAGATTTGTGGTTTTTCTGGCAAATCAGTGAGGACTGAACACATTAAACAGTGAAAATGCCATTTGTGTTTCGGACTTCATTTCTTTCATAAAATACATACTAATACAAACCCTGTTATTCTAGCAAATTTCTAATTGCATACTTTATAAGAGCAATATTTAAAACCTGTCCCTATTTTTGGGCCTCTGACACCATTATTTTAGGCTTTGTCTACAATTCTTATGCTAAAAGGTTGAGAGGTATGCTCCCCTGACAATGTTTTCATGAGAGACAAAGATATAACCTACTTTTTTTCATTCATCAAGAAGAGACGACTAATATAAATTTGGAGGGTGTAGGTAGCTCACCCCCCACATTGGGGATGCAGGGGAGATCCCCCCCCCTTAAAAACATTTACATTACAGTGAGCCTGCTCATCAGCGGGTTTAATCTTCAGTGAGTTATAGTGAAAGGATTTATTATATCCTTGTTTTAAAATCAAGAATATACTTTAAAATTATGCTAGCTTTGAAGCATTGCTGCCTATCAAGCAATGTCGCTGCATTGTTTGCTTTCTTTCTCTAAACATCCTGGTGATCCATTCAGCATTTTGTCCATGTATGCACAAGCACTCAAACCTCATCAAAATGAAACATTTCCATTAAAAGACCCCTTCAGCAGTTTGTCCAAGTATGCACAAGCACCATAATGAAACATTTCCCTTAACAACCCCTTCAGCAGTTTGTCAAAGCGCAAGCACCAAAATGAAACATTTCCCTCAACAACTCCTTCAGCAGTTTATCAAAGCGCAAGCACCAAAATTAAACATTTCCCCCAACAACCCTTTCAGTAGTTTGTCCAAGTATGCACAAGCACCAAAATGAAATAGTAAGTAACCCTACTTACTTCAGAGACATGCTGTTCTTTTTCTTCCCTAGTCTCTTTCTCTCTCCGTGCATCAAATGTACCCACATTGAGTGATTTAATTTGGGAAAACACAACATCCCTCAGCTCGCTGTGGTCCCCAGCGATACTGCCCAATACAATGTCTTTCTTGCACTGGAGCACCACTCCCTCTACCCATGCAGCCAATCACAGGTCTTAATGGACAGTGCGAAGCAAGATGATTTAAGCACATGTGGGAGACAAGTAGGGGTATCGCAAATGACTGTTTAGGATGTACACATTGCTATTTCTCCTTAAAAGGGATGCTCTCCCTTTTTTAACTAAAAACAAGTTTTTTTTATTTTTCATTGGTGAGTTGTGCATTGTACAATGCAGCACCTGGGGCAATTGCCCCATTCGCCCCATTTCAGCTACACTACTGATCTGAGAGGGAAGCAGAATGCAATAAAATACTGCTGTTGTTGGTGGGTCTGGATGTGAATAAAGTATTTGACAGAGTAAGCTGGGATTTTAAGAGTAGGGCAATGGAAACATTTGCTTTTCCTGATGCAATAATATAGTTAATTAGAAGGATACATGAGGGATTGGAAACAAAAATTAAAGTGGGAGGGTTCCCCTCTGATAAGTTGTGTTTGAACAGAGAATCCAGGCAGGGGTGTCCTGTTTCCTCTTTGTTACTCGTGTTATATTTAGAACCATTGGCAAAGAAAATAAGGAACTCAGAAATTCAAGGATATAATCGGTATGGTAATTAAGAAAAGTTAGATTTATTTGCAGACAATATTATTTTGTACCTGATAAAACCAGAAAAAGACATCTCAGTGTTGTGGAACATTCTGAGATAGTGTCAAGTTTTTTGGGGTATAAAATTAATGACGACAAAACAAAGGCTATAGCTGTAAACTATGTACCCACACATAAATTAATTCAGCAATACACATATTTTTAAGGACAGGATAAAAAATTAATTATTTAGGGGTATGGGTAAAAAAGGATTCTGTTGTGGCAGCTAAGGATATGTGGGAAGAGACTAAACAAAATATAATAGAAAAACTGAGAAACTGGAAACTCTTGTTAATTGATATGGATATAGATAGCAAGATTCAAGCAGTGGAAATGTTTTTAGTCCCTTTAAGCTTCAAATACAAGTCAGGCATATTTTGATCAATGAGAGGAGAAGTTGTGGACAGTAATTAATAGAGATGAAGAGTTTTATCTGGGAAGTGAAAAGGGCAAGGGTCAAGCTGGAGAAATCGATTCTTCCAAAAGAACAAGTTGGTTTAGGATTTGACGTGATATTTTAGAGCTACACAGTTAAGGCTCATACACATAACACAAGCAGAAAGTTCTAATTCAATGTGGAAATGGATGATGATGAAGCAGGGGCAAATCAAGAAATAAGGAGAGAATAGGATTTTGAATGCAGATCCATAAGGAGAATAACAACAGACATAGATAATATTACATTTACAAAGTAGCAGGAAGTATTTTAAGAACTAAGCCAATATGTGAATGGAGAAAGTATATTCTGCTGATAGGGATGACTACAATTAGGAGTACACAGAATATGCAAGAGGGGGCTGGAATTTACTGGAGAAAACTGGAACAGGAACCAAGGTATAGGGAGCAAATAACTAGACAAGGAAAAGTAATAGAATAGGAAGAGACCAAGAAGATATTTGGACTGCAGGCTAGAAACTGACTTCCCTAGCAGGGGCTGATAGGGTATAGGGAAAGAGAGAGGGACAGGGGAATCCTAAGTGACAGACCTCCTCTGGTAGTTTTTAATTGAATCTAGAACAGAAGCTGCTGTTAAAAAAGGGATAATTAGTAAGCATATAAAATATTGCACTAAACTATAGGAAACAATCAGAGAGGTTAAAAATGGTTGGGAAGAAAGACTGGATAAGTAATTCAAAAGGAAACAATGGGAGGACATATGTATAGTTCCCAAATATGCTAGAAGATTTAGGATTTTTGCTTGGAGGTGTTTGCATAGGTATTGTTATACCCCAAGCAGACTCCAAAGAATTTTTCATCAGATAGATGGCAAATGTTAGAGGTGTGATAGGGAAGAAAGAGATAACTGAGAACGTGTGTTTTGGGAGTGTAGTAAGTTATCAAACTAAAAATACCCTACAGACTACTCTGTCAGGAATACTGGGTGAGCAAACAGGTATAACTAAGAAAATTATTTTTGAGCAGGTATACAGGATCTGAATTGCATAGACATAGTAAGGCCTAGTTATATTTAGTTATGGTGGCTGCCAAAAAAGCAATTACTAGAAAATGGAAATCAAAGCCTGAACCAACTGTACTTAAAGTAGTAAATATAGTAAAAGAGATAAAAAAACTTGAAGTGGGATCTTTAGAAAAGACTAGGAGCAAACTACATAAAATGGAGACTGCGGGACCATTACATGCAGAATAATGTTCTAGAGGAAAAGCATACCTCTCAGTGTCCAGATTTTCACAGAATGTCCAGATTTTTGGCTCAGATTTTTGGTCTGTTCCTTACAAAATTTGTGGTATTCTGGCAAATCACTGGGATGATCTGAGGACTGAAGTCACTAAATAGTGACACACCTTTGAGTTTCAGGCGTCATATCCTTCAGAAAATGTATGTTAGAACAAGCCCTGTTATTCTAGCACTTTCTAAGTTTATAAGAGCAATATTTAAAATGTGTCTCTATTTATGTGCTTTTGTCCCCCATTTTGTTAGGCTTTGTCCAGATTTCTTGCGCTAACAGGTTGAGAGCAAGATGAGAAGTGAGGATTAAAGGAAGGCAGGAATTGAGCAATTTATGTAATGTTGGATTGATGATGATTGTACAAAAGTATGTACGTCACGTGATGCATAATATTTCTAACTGTGAACGTGTTAACATAGTTTGTTTTCTTTTCTTTTATATAAATGTATGTTTGCCAACGTCTTAAGTGATAATTCAATAAAGGTGTTAAAAATATATATGCAAGTTTTAAGTTGAAAACATTATTAGATAAGCATGTCATGAAAAAAAAAGACATCCATCATCATTTTACTATTCCAAAACACACAGTGCTGTTTCTGAATAAATGAACAAGACAGCTAGAGGTCTTATACAGAAAGATGGGGGATTCTAATAATTAATTTCATTGTCCAGTAGTAGGACAAGGAAATAAATATTCTTAGAATATAATAAATGGATGAGGAAGAGGTTTGAAAAGTAATTGTATGTAGTGAAGGGAGACTGAGGAAAATACAAAGGAATATCAGGAAATACCTGCACAACCAGTATAACATGCATGCTTTTACCCTGATCAACCCATTAAAAACTATGACTAAAAATCCATCAAATACTGTTAATGGCCATTAATGAAAAATGCATTATGTCCTTGTATAAAAAAAGAAACTATTAAAACAGGCTGTATTCAAAACAATGGAACCAAGCAAAAATTAGCACTAGCAATGAAGAACAAAGTACAGAAGAAAATTATTTACATGCAGCTGTATATATAATTTAGAAGAAAGTTCTCAGCTGAAAAAAGATCGCTTCTGCCATCTAGTGACAATTGGTCTAAATTGCATATCTCATACAATATACTTTACCATTTTTCTATATAAAATGGGAAAGATTTATTAATCCCTAAAAAAGTACACAGATCCTATGCAAACCAACAAAGCACAACAGAAATAATTTCTGTCTGAATCTTTTCTCCCTATTGACTACTATGAACATTCCCTCATGTTAGCCCCATTCTTTCCAAAGTATGGCCATCCTATTACCCAGAGGTAGTCCTGGATGAACAGGATTGGGCCTATCACTCATCCACATGCACAGTGGTGGGTGTTCATCCTTATAAATGCTAGTAGAGGCTACATCCAGTCTCTACTAGATGACAGGCTTGCAGCAGACCAAGCTGTTATCCCTCCCACTAGGATATGTGAGTTGGGAGGGGCCACTCACTCACATCTTTATCTTCAAGTGTCTGGGCCATGAAAAAAACCTGGGTTGTCTGGGTCACAGTTAGTTCCTCCATGCCATAGAGCTAGATGTAACAATTCTGCAAATAACTAAGTTTCAAAAAACAGTGTTAAACATATTTATACAGATTTTGCTCTGTTAGTGAAGCAAAAGGAGATATTGTTGCCAGAAGAAGTACAACTGTAAACCATAACATCACCAAGCTACACAGAGGTCTTGAACAGTATGCTTCCATTTCTCAGTGTAATGGAAAGTAGCACATTCAAGAAATGTTAGAATTCCAAGCTGGAAGAATGCAATGTATATCTATGAACTATCTCAAATGCTGTATACATTGGTGACACTGAACAACTGAAATGTGGCAGGTGTGGGTGGTGCATGTTCAGTGATGCCATAGCGATGACACAAAATTTCTGCATGTAATAAAAGCCTCACTGTGCTGACTACTCAAGAGCTGTCTGATTCAGTACAGAATAGACAGGGATTTTCTGAGCACCATCTGTAACATGCATTGTGCAGATCTCAACACCAGCTGAACTCTGTAATTGGCCCATTCTGCTGACCATCAAGATTACTACTGGATTCCACATCCCAAGTACAGAGACATTCTATTGGCCTAGAGGTGTTATGCTATATAACATACCAGTTTTTCCACCAATGACTGTGGATGTAGTCTTCAGCTACATGCTGCAGCATATAGGGGAATACACCGCACACCTGGATACCTCCCAGGAATGATAAACCACCATAAAAGAATTGCTCAGGGTGTTCTGCTGACTGTGCTTGATGTAACACTACATCTATATATATGGCTATAAGTGTTGCACTGAGTAATGAAGAGATGATACATGTGAAATGGAAGGGTTTCAATTCCCTCAGCTCCTCGGTTGTCACTTGTATATTTATGTTACTTATTTAGCTTTTGTTGACAGGTTAGTCCCATTGTATTGGGACTAATTTTGTAAAGCCGAAACATTCATGCTGACTAAGGGAATTTTGACAAGACAACAGAAAATGTGATAGTCTTTTTCTTTTCAAGGAAAAAGAGAAATTGTAGCTGTATGTGAATAGCACAAATGAGTGGTTAGTGATTCCGAGGCCCAAGATGTTTCTATGGATGATATGGCCACTTATTTTGTAAGAGATGGAAAAAGAGATGTTGGGTAATACACAAGAGAAAAAAAATTTGCTGTGAATGACAACTGAATGTCCCATGAAGTGTAACAGAAATGGAGTAATATTTCAGAATCACAGCTGAAAATGCCTGAAGTCGCATGAGGCACAATGTCTGCAACAGTGTCTGAAAGGTCAGAGCTGAACAGTGTTATGCAGAGTAGATGCAGATGTAGACAGGCTTTCGGCTATGAAATTATTAATTGAGTAAGTTGTGGAGAGCAATCAACAATATACAGGTTGTTAGAAATGTAACCAGAAGCCAATCTTCAGCAAGAAAGAAATGTGATGCATTGTAATGCCTAGAATGTTCACCCATCCTTCAAACGGGTACAATTTTTAATATACAGTAGTTCTCCCCTTCATTACATATCATAATAAGGTAAGAGACTTAATTCATTTTGAGAATGAGAGTATTTATGTCCTCTGTTTTGACATAAATTATGTTAGATTTTGTCATATAAGTAAGAGTCTCAGTGGAGAGTTTTTAACTTTACAGTGTATTCTTAACATAGATAGAGTCAGCTGCATGTATTTATAAGAAATTACCTTGTTGAAGAAAATATCACATTATTTGATATTAAAAGGAATTTAAATAAAGTAATAGATAAAAATGAAGTGTTGATGGGAAGGTAAATTGTACTTCAGGAAAACAGATTTGGACAAATCCCAGTTTTTTTCTTGGTGAGAGGGGAGTAATCTGGTATACTAATAACTGATCAATGTAAACGTTTCATTGGTGGTGAGGTAGGCCATTTAACAAACAGCTGTCATGACAGAAAATAACCTTGGAGAATAGAGTTATACAACAAAAGAACATGAAAGCCCATTGTGGAGATAATAGTCTTTATTGACATAATTGTCTACAAATAGAAAGCAGCAAGGAGGCAATAAGTGATGATGAAAATGAATCCGGAAAAGAAGCACAAACAGTATTGCAGCAGCTGAAACAGATCAAGATATAGAATACATGATAAAGGAATGACAAGTCCAGAATGAATCAACAGATAACATGTTATTTCTCGCAGAAGAATAGAAGCAGTACCTTAAAGGATACATTATTGATTCCTATTACATCATATTAACTAAATTAAGTGATTCTACAGGGAGGCAAGCCCCCACCCCTGCACTCCAACATCCTTGCAAATTTCTATATACCAACTCTTAGACTGCTGTATAATGCAGTGAAAAGTAAACTAACCTACCCACATTGTTTTATGACCCTTAAGCACTGACGCTGCTTGATGCAGCACTTGAAAACTACAGCCTCCAAAACACATCAGCCCCAACACACATCATCTCTCATTGGGAAACTCCCCATAACTGTGCACACCTACAAACGTAATATGAACTGTACTGTGATGTGAAGGTTAAACTTAGCATAAGTTACCCAATACATTTTGACTAAAAAACAACTTGAAATCCTGTCAGGACCCCTTAAAAAACTCTGGAAATCAGTGAAGAAGAAAATAACAAGGGAGTGGAAGATGCAGAACAAGAAGAAAAAAAGAAAACAGGATAAACAGTGACAAAGGAAGAGAAAGGACAGGAACGGTAAATGTGGAGCAGTACCTATTAACACTTAAAAGCACAAGAAGGTGATGTGCCATGGGCTATAACATTGTTAAACATAAAAAGCACAAAAAATTAGAAGGCAAGATTAGCAACAGAAGAGTGATATTAAAGGCCCCGGACAGACATAATATGGGGTGTAGTCAGTAAGATTTCATGAAAGTATTATACACAGGTCAACAGAGATAATGTGCATGGAGGATATATTTGTCATACAGTGTGAATGACTGCTCTGGTTAAGCTTTTTTAATCACAGGAGGCAGTAGAATAAACTACAAGTAATGCTAGAATGAATACCGTGTTTAGACTACTTTTATATGTACATTATCTACGAAATGTACAGAATGATAAAAGTAAAGAAAAGTATTCAGACCTTATTTAACAATGAAAGAAAATGTTCAGTCTTTGAGACTTCAATATAAATTGAAAAGAAAAAAAAATAAAATCTGGAATTAGGACTGAAATTTTTAAAAGAAGTATGTTTATGTAACCTAAAGTTGATGGCTCTCTCTCCCCTTACTTTATTTATTTGGCACTGGCTGAGCATTCTAATGTCGGCATGCTCACATTAATTGGCTACTCCACTGATTGATGCCCACTTTGCTACCATCCCACCCCTATCCTCATAACCCCCCAGGGTTGGTTTATTTTATACCTAGCCTAACTATTTTCACATATCTCTCTCTCCAGTAATCCTCTTAAACCTTCCTGATCAAATCCAATAATCATCTTCCTCTCCCACCTTCCTATTTCATTTCACATATTGGAATAATCTACCCTCTAAATCCAGAGTATCCATCCTCCCAATATTGCTATCCTATTAAATGCATAATTTCTGAATACTCCACACACTAACCCAATGCTGTCCATTCCCTAACATTGCTATTTCTCCCTCCATTTTTTTCTCTTTTTCCACTCTTCTTCAAATGTAATGTTTTGTTAACATGTACCTTCATAAACTTCCTCCACATACCACTACTTATAGTCCCCACTTGGATACCCTTGATCTCCATTAAAGTATTACACATATACACAAAAACAAACTATTTAACTCTTCCCAATTTGTTCCCTCTACCCAACTTTTCACACTTCCTTCTAATGTAGGCACTACCACCCTCATCCTCCTTTTCTCAGATTAAAAACCCAAAAGAAAAGAGATTATCACTTTACAGTTTCTTTACAGAATTACCCCAAATCATCTGTGTACTGTCTTTTAGTTCCAGCACTGAGCTTAACCCTGGATTCCCTGTATTCCACTTCCACACCCAACACTTTCAATCCCACAACCCTGTTCTCTACATTCATTAATGCAAAAAGCAGCAGAAACAAACTAGACTAAATGAACACATTTTTCAACATCCATTTATCTGATCTAGCAGTCGTACAATCTTGGTTAAAAAATAACATCTAAACGTACAACACTCCTTCACAGGCTACAACTATAATTTTGATGCCAGACCAGGGATTAGAGCAGGATGATAACTTTTAGTTATGTACTCACCATAACTTTAGATGTTTGGGATCCATCTCACCTACATTCTGTACTGATGGGCTCGGAGCCGATCCCTCGGCTCCGACTCGGCACGCTATGCTATAGAGCGAGGCCTCTTATTGGCTGAGCTATTTCTTATCCCAGGATGCACCACCACTAATCCCCCAGATCTTGTTTGTCCGCATTCATGCACACATGCACAACTTGTTTATATAGCATTGTTAGATGTTTCAAGATGAAACAACAGGATTCGGACCTTCTGATATCCTCAGATCTCCAAGGAAGGGGGAAGGAGGGTGGATTATTAGGAATGTAGGCGAGATGGATCCCAAACATCTAAAGTTATGGTGAGTACATAACTAAAAGATGTTATGTGATCCTATCTTGCCTACATTCTGTACTGATGGGACAGCGTCCCTAGCACCTAAATCCCGGGTGGCTCATTGGAAAACACTCCTGAGCACTGTGGAACCAAATGAAGCTCGTCCTCTAGATGCCACATCCAATTTGTAGTGGGAAATGACAGTGTGCGGGGAAGACCATGTAGCCGCAGCACAAATGTCACTAATGGCAAGCTTAGAATGAAATGCTATCGAAGTAGCCATAGCCATTGTAGAATGAGCTTTGACAGAGGTGGTAAGCTCTTTGTTAGAATAAGAATAAGCTTGAGTAATACAGTCCCTGATCCATTTGGCAATAGTGACCTTTGTGACAGCTTTGCCCAATTTATTGTCTGCAAAGGATACAAACAACTGATCTGTTTTCCTTGTTTGTTTGGTCCTGTCTAAATAAAACCGCAACTGCCTGTGGACATCTAGTGTGTGGAATATGAATTCCGCTTTGTTAGAATATTTTGGAAAAAAGACTGGAAGTTCTAACGATTGTTGAAAGCAGAAACTGGAACAAACTTTAGGGACAAAGGAAGGATTTGGCCTGAGAGATACTCTGTCTTTGTGAAAAACCAAGTACGGGGGTTTTACTGACAAAGCTTGAAGCTCTGAAACTCTTCTGGCAGAAGTAATCGCCACCAGAAAAGCAGTCTTCCATGATAGAAATTTTAGATCACATGTAGCTGCCGGTTCAAAGGGGGAGGAAGTTAAGGCGCGTAACACCACATCGAGATCCCATGGAGTTTCAGGATGAGAAATCGGAGGTCTTAACAGAGCAGCACCTTTCAAGAAGGTCTTACACAATCTGTTGCTCATTAAAGGTGGGTTTATAGATTCGTGAAAATTGGAAATCGCTGCCAATTGGACCTTGATGGTAGAGACTGAAGAGCCTTGATTGAAAAGAGAAGTTCAAAATTTTAGTACTTCTGCCACGGGAATAGAGATGGGATCCAGGCCCCGGAGTTGAGCTCAAATAGCAAATCTTTTCCATTTGCTAGAATACAGTTTCTTAGTAGCAGACTTATGGGCCGAAGATAAAATGTGTACAACCTCTGGATCCAATGTATGACTCCTGACTATAGTCGGAAGAGGAGGAGCCAAGCCGTCAATTTTAAGGTGTGCAGGGACTGGTGGAATAGTCCCGACTGATGAACCAAAAGGTCTGTGATCTGATCCAGGAACCATGGACCTTCCAGAGCATATTTCCGAAGATAGGGAAACCATACTTGACGAGGCCAGTAAGGAGCAACTAAGATCATTTTGCTCCCCAAGAGAGATGCCTTTTGGATCACCCTGGGAAGGAGAGGAACTGGGGGGAAGGCATAAAGCAAGCCGGTGGGCCAAGGACGGGCTAGTGCGTCCATGGGGCTCTTCCCTGGAGCCGGGGTTAGGGAGAAGAATTTTTTGCACTTCTCATTTAGTGGAGTCGCGAAGAGGTCGCAACACGGAACTCCCCATCTGCTGAAAATCTGACTTGCAACTGTCATGTTCAGAGACCATTCATGAGGAGAGAGGATGGTTCTGCTCAGTCTGTCGGCTATCACATTGGACTTGCCCGGGATATGAGTAGCCACTAGAAAGCTTTCGGTCAAGACTGCCCATTCCCAGACTCTCATGGCCTCTCTGCAAAGAGGATAGGATCTGGTCCCTCCCTGTTTGTTCAGGTACCAGACAACTGACATGTTGTCTGAGTGAACGGCAATTACGCCTTGAGGGAGGTAATCGTGAAGGGCTTGGAGGGACAGAAGCACCGCCCTCATTTCTAGGATGTTGATATGAAGTAGGGTCTCTTCTGGGTGCCATTTGCCTTGGACTGACCTGCCCAGGGAATGCCCCCCCCACCCCATCTGGGAGGCGTCCGTGGTCAAAGTGGCCGCAGGAGGAGGTGGAACAAAGGGTCATCCCTGATCCAAATTGGAGGGCACTAGCCACCAGTGAAGGTCCCGTTTGCATGTTTCCGTGATCCATATGAGATGACTGAGAGGGAGTTCCTGAAAGGACCACTGAGCTGAAAGAAGCCACTGGAGAATTCTCATGTGCAACCTTGCCAAGGGGACTAGAAGAACCATGGCGGACATGGATCCCAATAGCTGCAGGACCATTCTGGCTGGGGCTTTGGACCTGGGAAGTAAGGCTCGAACTTGAGTCTGTATGGTTTGTATTCTGTCTGTAGGTAGATAGACCCGCATTTGGTTTGAGTCTATCTCTACCCCTATGAATCTTATTCGTTGAGATGGCAGCAAGACAGACTTTGGCCAATTGAAGGTGATTCCAAGGGAGTTGCCCAGTGATATAGTGGCTTGTAGGCTCCGCAGTAGTAGATGTTTGGAGGTGGCAGTTAGGAGCCAGTCGTCTAGATACGGAAACACCTGGAATCCTAGACTTCTCAGGTGAGCAGTCACGACTGCCAAGCACTTGGTGAACACCCTGGGGGCTGTGGTGAGACCAAAGGGCAGCGCTGAACTGAAAATGACTGCCTCCTAGGCTGAAGCGCAGATGTCTCCTGGACGCTTGATGTACCATGATATGGTAATAAGCATCCTTGAGATCTATGGAGCACATCCAAACACCTTTCTCCAGCAATGGGAGAATGGTTTGTAGGGTGACCATTCGGAACTTGGACTTTCTGACTGAACGGTTTAGAATGCTGAGGTCCAAAATGGGCCTCAAGTCCCCGGTCTTTTTTGGCACCAAAAAGAATCTTGAGTAAGTCCCTAATCCGATCTGGTCTGCGGGGACCGGTTGGATGACTCCTTTTTGCAGCAGCTTTGAAACTTCTGAGGCTGCAGTATCCCGTTGACTGGGTGGCGGGTCCGGGATTTTTTTGGACTGAGGTGGGGAGTGTGAGAAAGGGATGGTGTAACCTCCGGCGATAATTCGAAGCACCCATCGGTCCTGAGTGATACCTTCCCAGGCTTTCAGGTGCTTCGAAAAACGACCCCCGACTGGCTCCGGAGCTGCACAGTCGGGCAATCCCTCAGGGACTGTGAAAGGCTGAAGAACCACGAAAGGACTCACGGTCTCCAGTGTTGCGAGGGCCTCTGCCGCCTCTGGGATGGCGTCTTCCGGAAGAATTTCCCCCTCCCCTGCCTCTGGAAGGGGGATCATCCTGCTGAGAGGGGTAAGGCTTCTGAGATCTACGGAACCACATTTTCCCTCCTCTTTTAGCCTTGGGATAAGGCCAAAAGGGAGTGGAAAATCTTGCCCCTACGGCAGTCAGAGTCTTACCCTCCTGTTCGCAGCGGGTCAGTGTGTCCTTTACCTTGGGTCCAAACAGGGAGGACCCATCAAAGGGGGCGTCGGCAAAGGAAGACTTAAAGGCCTCCATGAAATGACACAGGCGGAGCCAGGCTTGTCTCCGTGAGCAATGCCTGTACTGCGCTCTACTCGCCCCTTCGGCCGCATAAGAAGTGAGCCTCATGGACGAGTTTGAAATGGACGACAATGTAGCCAGCTGAGAGCCAACCGTCTGGGCCAGCTCCTCAGGCAGGTTACCCAAGAGGGTATCGGAAAGCTCCTTAATCAGATCCCTCTAAAATCTAGTAAAGTGCGTAAGGTAGTTCAAGGACCTTAATGTAAAGGCCGCTGAACTTAGGGTGCGCTTTCCGTACCAATCCATGCTCCTAGACTCCTTATTAGGAGGATGGACAGACGTCGAAGCCTCTGCTACATCTTGCTGGGTAGCAGATGCCACCACCAAAGCATCTACAGCCACACCTTTGGTTAGAAATTCTTTTTCAGGGGGTGCCGAGAGGAACTTATTCGGACGAGCAGGCACCGGTTCCACAGAGTCTGGGTGTTCCCACACTCTTCGACAGATCAAATCCAAGAGCTCGTCGAAGGGCAGAGACACCCAGGAGGTGGAGGGCTGAGCCCCGAGGGCCTTAAGGAACACCGACTCATCAGCAGAAGGGGGTTTGGACTGCCAGCCGCCTCGTTGTTTAAGGGCTTCCAGGATGTCTGCAAAAGAGACATCATCCGAGGACGACTTAGGGGACCCCTCTGCATCATCGAGATCAGTGTCTGATGTAAGAGACTCATCAGGGGAGTCAACGTGCTTCCTCTTGCATGATCTTTTCCTGGGGGGTTCTTCCAAAGAGGCTTCAGAAGGACCTCCAGGAGGAGGGGAAACCCCAGTGGGGGTAACCTCAGGCCCCAAGGCTCCGCTGTCTAAGGACAGGGGGACTGCCAAAGACCCAGTCTCGGTATGCAGGGAAGGAGCTGGGGAGACCGTGGAGGTAGCCAAAGATGATTTGGCTAACGCACTCCTCATAGCCCTGAAGGCGGGACCACCAGAATCCTGGGAGGGTCCCACCTCCGTGGCCACGACAGTAGACAGCACTCCCGCCGCCGACGCACCAAGAGGGAGACTTGGGACCGAAAACATCAATCCCGAAGCATCCCCCCCGGGGCCGACGGAAGAAGTCCATGTACTGAACTCCGACCCAAGAGCCGGAGTTGGAGTAAGGGTCGGGCCCGACCCTAAAACCTCCACCGGTTCCACCAGCACCGGCTCCAACGGTGCCGAGGCTGTTGGAGGAGGAACCATAGTAGGGAGGTGGACCATCGGCTCCGAAGCCGAATGGGCTGGAGCCGAAACTAGCTTTTGGAACACCGGAGACTGGAAGAGTCTAAGGAGCACCCTGTCGATGTCCGAATCAGACATCTTGGATGACCTGGACGATATCGATCGGGTCCGAACCGATTTCTCCATCGGCTCCAAAGGACTAGGGGACCGGCTCCGAATGGATTCTACCACTATCGGCTCCGAGAGAGATCTCAAGGCAATTTCCCTCGGTGCCGATAAGGACTTCGGCTCCGAAGGGGAAGAGTCTGAGCCGGCAACCCTCATCGGCTCCAATATCAGTGGAGCCGATGAAGGTGACCCGCCTCTCGATGCCCCAGTCCTCGGCTCCGAAACCAGAGGGGTCGTGGCTGGAGGCATCGAGGCAGACCGTTCCACCCTCAGCTCTGAAGTCCGTGGAGCCAATGGAGAAGTCTGCCTAGGTTTTTTGGCAGTCGGTTCCGACTGACTGGTCGGAGCCGACGCTTTCTTCTTTTTTGAAGGAGAGGGTGACGAAGATAAAGCTTCCTCGAAGGATGGCTTGATTAACCCCTTAAGGATTAATTTGTTTTTCCTCTCCTGGAGGACCCTTGATGAAAAGGCGTGACACACGCTACATGATTCTTGTAGGTGCTTGGCGCCTAAGCAGTAAACGCACGAGGAGTGGTCGTCCATTATGGACATCTTAAAACCACACCTCGTGCATTTTTTAAACCCGGAGGGTTTATGTTCTTTGGACATGACTAGAGAAAACACAGTTATCTAAGATAACACGAAAACCAGCTAGAAGTTCAAAATATAAAGTTTTTTTTTTTTTTTTTTTTTTTTTTACACAATAACAAGTACACAAGAAAAAACACAGAAAGAGAGGGTCAAGACCCTCTAACTAAAACGGGTACTTGACCCACTAGTAAACGCTAGCCACAAATAACGCTAGAATAGCAAAAGGGGAAGGCCCCTCTAACTAAAACGGGAAACCTTCCCTTAACAAAAAATAACAACTTTCTCAACAGAATCAGCAAATACACACACGTATCACAAAAATAGCTGTTAAAACAGTTTTGGGTTGAAAACTAGAAAATTCCTGACAGGAAAAGTCTAAATAAATTAGTACTTAGCCCAGCCAAGTTGAGACCACGTCTTAGCTTGTAAGCGGCAAACGAGATCTGGGGGATTAGTGGTGGTGCATCCTGGGATAAGAAATAGCTCAGCCAGTAAGATGCCTCACTCTATAGCATAGCGTGCTGAGTCAGAGCCGGGGGATCGGCTCCGAGCCCATCAGTACAGAATGTAGGCGAGATAGGATCACATAACATCCCCTATTACTTTACATGTTACACTTAAGTATTAATCAAGTAGGTTAGGCTCATGCCTTCTATAACTCAGAACCCAAATGGCTCCTTATAAAAACCACATTGCACAGGAACAATCCACTACTGTTTGCAGCAGCCGACTTACCTCCTCTCTAGCTAGTTAAAAATGTTCCAATCCTTAATTATTCACATAATCTCCAACTCTCCCAAACAATAAAATCATCTTTGAAAATTTCAATATTAACTCCATGGGTCCCTCAAAGCAAGAAGTAGATGAATACCTTAGTGACCTACAACTCATTCAGCTAATACAATAATTTACACAGCCCATCATACACTACAAGACCTTCTCATAACCACCCAACCATTTATTTTATCTATTACCATACACCCCCACTTTTCATTATTGACTGCTGCTCCAGAACCATGAACGTCAACAACTTCAGACATAAACTACTTCTCAAAATAATCTCATTCAGACCTAAACATCCCTCTAAATCCATACAAATCAAAATATACTTGCCAACCACAGATTGGCCAGGCATACTAGCATTCCAGGACATAACCAAGGCAACTGAAACTCACACCTATACCTTCCTACATATACAAAAATGGGTTCTTCCCTACCATCACAGGATTAGTTACACATAAAACAGCTATACAATGAAGTTTGGCAAAATTGGAAATATGACTCAGTCCCTGACACCTGCAATATGTATAACTAAACAATATATTAGGTTATGTAAAACAAAAATACACAAATTCACTAAATATACTCCCCCAAAACAATTCTGGGATCAATTCAACCTACACACTATTTAGAATGGCCTATACTCTAACATATAGAACACAGTTAATGCCCCAAGGCATTCTGTCTCCAGGTCCCTCAGTGAATTTAGACATTTTCCCATCACACCCTCCACCACCACATCACTCACCCCTGCACCATCTAGCCCACCCAGTTACATATCTCCATTTTACCCCAAATCAATCAAAGCTAGAGACATTGATCCATTAATTGAAGAAATCTCCCCGATGTATCAGCAGGAGCCAATAACATCTGCCCCTGTTCAACACCGCCGAGAAAATATTAATTCATTCCTTCTCCATATCTATAACTTCTGTCTCACCTCCAAATTTACTCCTAAGGAAAACAGTCTTAAGTCAAACCACTTCTAAAAGCAACAAAACACTACCAAATCATTCTACTTTCATCCTGTCTTCATTTTACCAACCTTAAGGAAATTCTAGAAAAAATAATATACAGTTGTCCAACTATTTACAGAAGCTCCACCTCCTATCCTCAAAACACCATAGCTTCTGTTCAGGCAGGAGCACCATGAATGTTTTGTGGACTTTGACTGATGACGTTCTTCTAAACACTGACAAGGGTCATTTTATGGGTACCATCCTCATGCCTTTGTTCTGATAGTCTCTCTCTTTCTCTCCACAGAAGCCACCTTGCTAAAGGAGTACTAGTTCCATTTGACCTGCCCAATCTCCCACTAATCATGTATGCTGAAGACAGGCTAATATATAGGTCAAGCCGGTCTCTCTCTGCGCTAGAGGAACTGCTAAACCTATCTTCATAGATATCTGTTCCTGAACTCCAACAAAGCAAAATCCATACTCTTCACGGTTTACAAGAAACTATCAACAGTTCCCTCCTCTCCAGACATTTATGATCTTTATAATACCAAATCAAAAACAACTACATCCTTCAAATACTTAGAAATTTGCCTAGACTATTTATTAAACTTCCAACTTCCTGTCAAGAAAACCTGATCTAAAATTAACCAACTACTCATTGAGCTCACAAGATCTCTCTCTACCTTTCCCAACCAGCCAGAGCTGCAATAGGCAAAGGGATCCTCCTCACACAGTTAGTGTATTAACTGCCTAACGCTGTGGCTGCTTAAAAAACACTATCACCCTTTAATTACTCTCTAGCAAGATATGTCACTTTTCATTAAATCCATGAGAAGGGACACCAGTGTCTCACATGTAAAAAAGGCAACTGGCTCCCAGTTAAACACAGAGCTAACCTACTACCTCATTAATTTCCTTTCAATCTGCTACATCAAGAGATCTTCATTCCCCTTGCATCTCAATTCACTGCCACCATCACTATCACTTATAATATTTAAGCACAATGACAATCTGGTCCTATTCTGCCGACGCCAAGAGTCTCCACACTAGTATGCAAACTGGCAATCACTGCCCAGCCACATCAAAGGGAACACTAACTTATTCTAGACCCCAGTCATTGCCCAGCCACATCAGAATTATTCTAGACCCCAATCACTGCCCAGCCACATCAAAGGGAACACTAACTTATTCTAGACCCCAGTCACTGCCCAGCCACATCAGAATTATTCTAGACCCCAATCACTGCCCAGCCACATCAAAGGGAACACTAACTTATTCTAGACCCCAGTCATTGCCCATCCACATCAGAATTATTCTAGACCCCAATCACTGCCCAGCCACATCAAAGGGAACACTAACTTATTTTAAACCCCAACTCATTGTGTACCTAACTAAAGTCAGTGAAAATGCTACTATCTTCACTTAACTATTCTCATACCTTACCGGAACAATAACAGTTGCTTCCTACATATGGAAGAATGCCTCATATTATAACAGTCTCCATTTTGTGGAAATAAAAATGGAATGGTCAAATAGATTGCTGGTAACAGGATTTTCAGATGAAGGGATAGCTTTAAGGATAACAAATGTTACAAGATAAGAATGAATTGAAAGAATGCCATAAAGAGTTTGGAAGAACATTAAGAATAGAGAAGACACAGAACTGAATAGGAGAAACATGATTTCAATGGAAAGCAAACTGGGATTTTACTTGAAGGGTGGCTTATAAAAAGAAATTAAATGTAAAGTGGAAAATAAAAGAAAGTATGACAAAAACTGGTATGAGGAATACAAAAGAAATCACAGAGAATACCTTCATTACTTGTAGCAGTAGTATTACAGCTTTCAGAAAAAGCGCAGCAAGGTTTGAAGATTAGTGAGTTCAGTAAAAATGGAAAACATTCTGTCTGGCGAATATAAAGGATGGGAAGTCTCAAATGTTATAGTAGCAGTATATGCGTAGGTAATCTGAAATGGGTTTCCCAAGGTTGAGTGTAAAGTGAATGAGGTAACAATTTGCTGAGTATAATTTCATGATATACAGCTTGGAGATTCCCACTTCTCACTGAACGTTACTGCCAGTGTGGTTTCTATTACTGTACTGGCAATTTTCCAATGGTTTTGGGCTTTCTAACTTTCTCCTGTGTTGTACAATTATCAAGTATAGATATTTAATTGGGAGGGGGGGACGCAATTTTTTCCAGGCAAGACGTCAACTTGTTTGTTTTGTTTG
>NC_056737.1:620320201-620375201 GCF_019279795.1 Protopterus annectens
CAACTTGTCTGCTTTACTAATAAAGTCTACAACTTTGACTGATCTGCCATTTAAATCAGCTGTAATCTACCATGAATTTTAATCCACTTATATGATCATTTATATTAGAACTAGAAAAGAATGTATGTTTAGTTAATTCTGCAAATATGTAAATGTCTGTATTTGCTCTTAAAACATATGTAATGTCTAGCTATAACTGTATAGTTGTTGTCATCTCTAATTGTTTCTGATGGAGCTTTTCTCCCCGGGCCTCCGCTGAAAATGGGTTCCTGACCCAGTCAGACTTTCCAGGTCACCAAATGTCAAATAAATAAATAAATAAATGAGACCATTGTTTAACATCTCATCTGAAGGATGCTGCCTACAGTATCAGAACTTGAAAATTAATCTTTGCATCTGGTACAAGTATAGCACCGCCTTCCTGATCTTCTCAGTGAAAGAAAAGCTGCTCCCTTTTCAGCCATGGCCTCATTTTCCATGTGTCTTTCAAGTGCTCAAACTTGGCAAATGAGTAGTCTGCACTGGGAATTCACACAGGCACATGTACCACATGGCTATTTTGTACATATGTCACAAAGGACACTGATAAATCTTAAGGAAAAATATTTTAAAAGAAAAGGCAACAAGGATCATACAAAAACTAAGCAATGTTCACAGCATTTCATGGGTGATGCTGTATGCTACCTTCAGCCCTCTATGATTACCTTTATCTGAGGTCCACACTGGTTGTTGAAAAGTACTGGGCAAACAGCCAAAAAGAGCAGTAAAGGAATATGGATCTGATTGTCCCTTATGGCAGATTCAGATGCCTAGATACGTTAGTGGGTATGATTTCGTACTTAGCACAGAACTTTCTGAACAATGCCAGTATTGAAAAAAATCAATGCTAGTGTGAAGGATGACAGTGGAGGCAGCAAACACAAGGGTTCTGGTAGAGTTTGACCATGGCACAAAGCAAGAATAAAAAAAGAGGAAGATAAAGAGGAAGCACCACCACCATCACCACCACACATTGTTTGTTACTGGAAAGATGCAGTTACCAAAAATCGCTCTACTGACAAGATCAGGATTACCCAGAAAAAATTTCAGTGCTAAACTACATGATAGTCTTTAAGGCAAAATAATACTTTTTATTGTGCATACTGGACAGATTAAGCATAATTCCTAAAATGTTTGCTACAGGCAGTCAAAGGGTGATTGAGATATTGGCAGTAAACAATGGCTTGCACAATCATTTCATTGACACAGTCTGCCAAGTTGCACTCCATGTGAATCTTTTAAATTGTAGGTATAGCACTAACATTCACGGTGCAGAATACAGTTCATGTCCAGAGCATATCTGTATTGTCTGCTTTATCTCTGAAGTGAAATCAGTTTCTGTCACTGGAAATATGCCAGCACTCATAAATGTGGACAATGAAATGATACATAACATGATAATGAGGGTAGGTACTCATTTCATAATTATGGATTTTTATACTTAAAAATCACCTTTTAAGTACAGTTTATAGAGAGTACCATGAAATATTTTTGCAAGAATTCCGCAAGAAAATTTCAGTTTCACCAATAGCAGGTCTCCATTGTGATTAGACTCATCAGTTTCCTTGGCATTTGGTTCTTGATTGACCTGAAAAATTTTGTAGCTCACAATCTCAGCTAGTATCAGAATCATCTGTTCAGTGTGTTTTCATAAAAAGTGAACTACAAATAATGTTTAATTCTCAAGAACAGGTACATTCTGTCCTTTTATTCTACCAAAAAAGTCTTAATAACTACATTCTGATCGTGATATATTTGAAATGTTGTTTTCTTATGTTCAACACTATTAGCTTATGAAGAGTACACTATATGGCCAAATATTCAAATGTGTTGCTTTGAAAAGTTTATAAGAAAATTTGCAGGCATTGCAAATTTTTTTTTATTTATTTTTTTTATTTTATATTTGATTACTGTGTTGGTCTGACTGGGCAATCATGTGCCTGTTTTCAGCAGAGACCCTGGGAGGAAAGCTCCACATATATGACAATCATAAAAATACAAAAGCTCCACATACATGATGAAAATAGAAAAGTCAGAAATGAGTACAAATTAATAGAGCAAACAAGAGAGCAAACAATAGTATATCATGGCAGAGTATGATGAGAAGTTACAGACGTGTACAGCATACAGTGTACAGTAATAAAGCAGAAAATATAATGTAGTTGAGTAGGAAGATAAAATAATACTATATACAATTGTAATCATTCATTTAAAAATACAATTCGTTATGGTAGTCTTTTTATGTGTTTGACCTTTGAGTAGTGCCAGAGGACGATTTATCTGAATGGTGGTAGTAGGGCTAGCCATGGTCAGTACAGGTACATTGCCAGATGAGATTGAGGTGGGCTTTTAATTGGGTTTTAATGATGGGACTGCTGTTTTGTAATCTGATATCTGGTGGAACAGAATTCCAGATTTTAGCAACTGTGTAGGAGTAGAGGCATTCACCAGCAGTGTTTACACTTAGCTACTTCAAGAAGGGCTTTGTTTGGGGATCTTAGTTGGCAAGCAGAATTGTGAAAGATACGTAAGCCTGAGAGATCAGGAATCATGTTTGGGTGGTACAGCAAGCAATAAGCCATGGTGAGGTGGTTATAGTTTAGTATGTTGGGGAGTTCTAGCCAACCTAGTTGCTTTAGTGAGTGACAGTGGTAGAAGTGGAAATTAGAACTGGTTGCAAATCTAGCTATTTTATTACAGCACGTGGACAATTTGTGTAGGTCTGTCTTGTTAAGGTTTGTTAATACAGGGATGCATAGAGCACTGTAGAGAGAAGATGAGTTCTGGATATAGTAATTTTGGTGTTTTTGGTTAGATCATTTTTGCAGCGGTATAGGGTTCCAAGTATTTTATGGACTTTGGATATGGTTTGTGCTATATGTTTGTCAAACTTTAGGTTTTGGTCAAGTATTATACCAAGAAGTTTATCTTGTGATACTGGGGATATTTGGGTGTTATTGGCAGAATTGATAGAGAAAAGAGCAGAAGAGTCAATAGTTTTGGTAGGGTAGAAAAGCATACGTTGAGTCTTTTTGGGGTTAAGTATTAGTTGTGGGTTTTTTATCCAGTTTTCAATATTGCAGAAGGCCTCCTGGGTTTTAGTCTGGAATGTTTGGAGTGTGGAGGCTGAGCAGATCAGTGTAGTATCATCTGTATACTGGACTATTGTAGCTTGCTGGGTGGTGGTGTGGAGGGTGTTTGTAAAGATATTAATGGATCCCTATGGAACACCTACTGTTACTGGGAGAAGGGGGGAGAGGAAATGATGCCACTTAACTGCTTGTTAGTGGTTGGATAGGTAGTCTTGAAACCAGAGCAAGGAGTGGTTGTTTAGGTTGAGTTCAGCTAGGATAGTAAGTAGTTTACTGTGGGATACTGTATCAAATGCTTTGGACAGATCAAGGAAGGTGGTAAACACAAGGTTTCCTTGGTTCCTATATTGATTGACAGTGTTGGTGAAGGATATGAGTGCTGTGGTAGTGCTATAGGATGGGTGAAAACCATGTTGGGTGTTGGTGAGGAGACTATTTGTAAGTAAATGTTTCATCAGCTGAGAATGGATAAATTTTTCAAGGATTTTTGATGAGGGGGGAGAAGATTGCTATGGGGCTGTAGTTGGTAAGTTCAGTTGAAGAACCACGTTTATGCAAGGTTATTATGTAGGAGGTTTTCCAAAGGGCTGGAATTGTAGGCAATTTTGAGGAACTCTGCAAGGAGTTTGTCGATTGCCAAGGTGGTGGGTTTTAGTTTAGTGAGGTGTTTGTATATTGTGTTGGTAGGAACTGGTTTGAGAGTGAATGAGGGGTATGAGTTTGGGTTGCTCACTGGTTGTGGGGGAGTGCAGATCTGGCTTTTGCTAGTTAGGTTAAAGATGGAAGAAGTGAAGTAGTTGTTAAATTGGGTAGCTATCTCTATATTATCCCCTCTGACATGGGGGGGGGTGGTAGTGGGTTTGCCTGGTTGTAATCCTTGGTTGACAGATGCCCAGGATTTTGGGGGGTTAGTGGTATGTTTTACTTGTAGCTCTGTGTAGTGATTTTTTCTTAACTTGCCTTATCTATTTTTTTTTTTGCTTTATTATGTAGTAAGAGGAAGATCTGCCTGTTGTGATTGATCTTATTGTGATAACGTGTATGTTTTAGAAGGGTTATTGTGTTTTTAGAGAGACATGGGGCTGGGTTGGTTTTTATTCAAATTGTCTGTGGGGGGGGGGCATCTGATTTAATATGTTTAAAAAGGTGGAACTGAAGTAGTCCACTGCCTTGTCTAGTGTTAGGGTTGTTAGGGGAGCCCATTTGCATTACCTTAGTTCATTAATGAAATGCTCAGGTATGATTTTTTTTTGAATTATGGATTTCATATAGGGTGGTTGGTTTAGTGGTTTTGAGGAGTTGTCTTAATAAGAATGTGAGTAAATGGTCAATGAGGCCAGTTGGTACTGTACCATAATATTGGGCAGTAGATGGGTTGTTTGTAAGGATCCAGTCTAGTTTGGATTCCTTGTTTGCTCTTGTGTCAATGCAGGTGGGTGTTTGGATAAGTTGAGTATAGGAATACTGGTTGGTGTGATTAGAGGGGATAGTTGTGTTGATGGATTTCCAGTCTATGTTAAAGTCCCCTAGGAGGAGTGTCTCCTGTGGGAGGATTGCAGATGTCTAGTTCCGTATAGACTCAAGAGTAGATATGTTGTCACCTGGGGGTATGTAAATACCCACAAGGTTTAGCTGGTTCTGTTGACTGATTTGAATTTTGGTGAATAGGGTTTCTGCATTGTTAAATGTTGGGATTTCTTTATGTATAAGGTTGACCCTGAGGACAGTCTTGTATAGTATGGCGACACTTCCACCTTTTTTTGATAGTTCTATCAGCCCTACTTATATTATAACCTGGGGGAAGTATATCATTGTCCTTAATGTGGGGTTTGTGCCAAGTCGCTGTAATGACTGTAATGTCTGAGTTGTAAATGGAGAGTGTGGCATGTACTTCGTCAGTTTTGTTCAAGATACTTCTAGTGTTCATACTAAGTATAACTAGGTCACAGGGTTTGTTTGTTTTTTTTTTTTTTTTTTTTTTTTTTTACAGTTAATTGCTTGCTGGATGTTTGGATTAGTAAGGTTGGCAGTATCAGTTGTGGGGCCTGGGTTGGGGTGTATATCACCACAAATTTGGAGCTGTGTTTGTAGGAATAGACATAGAGATTGAATTTTGAGAAGAAGTTTAGTTAATCTGTTGGGTTTGGTGGAAGGTATGGTAGGATTAATATATTTGAGTTTGTATAGCTCAGTGGTAGAGTAATTCAGTAAGTGGGGTTGGATGTTGGAGAAGGGAGTGTTACTATGTGGTTGGTAGGTAGAAGTTAGGGTGGTTGGGATGAAATATTATGTGAGCATTATGGTAGCAGGTAATGGTATAAAGTGTAACAAGGGCAGCTAGTAGTAACAGATGAGAGTTTGTGGGTGGTGGTTTAGTTAGTGATAACAGTATGGGGGTATAGTGTTTGGTAGGAGGACTTGGTGGGTGGAAGGAGGGATCTTGTTAATATTTGCAATTATGTTGTCATTTTGTGATTGGTTAAGGTGGTGGGTGGGATGTAGTTGGGGCGTGTGGTTTTGTGTCTATAAATTGGCAGATGATAGGGGCAGGTGGAAATTGGGGACAGGGTAGGGGAGTGGAGTGAAGCTTGAGCGTAGCAACGTCGGAACAGAGTGGGCAGACCCACATCAGTAGTGCAAGAACTTACATGAGGACAATTACACACCAGGGGAGACAAACATTTGCTGTGGGATTTGAAAAAAAAAGGAAACAAAATGGCATTCTAGGTTTAAATTACCTCATGCTATCCAATACAGGAGAAGAGTGGGGGGGGGGTAAAGACTACAGGGAAGGAGATGGATAGCCAATGGGTGATTGAACTCTGCAGACACTGTTTTTAAGTGCAAGATGATTAGAAACCAATCAGTGAACCTTAAGAAAAGGTAAGCTACTTTGCAGAGTCACTCTGCTTTATACTATTAAATTAAGGCAAGTATAGACATAATCTAATTTTACCCTGAAATTCTTAGACGGATATAAAATTAAAGCTGGGGTTAGTTACAGATGAAACAGGAGAGGTAATGGATTTATAGATTTAAGTTTTTCTCAAAAGAAAATAGTCTTTAGTTGGGGGGAGACACTTAATGGAGATGGTTATGCAGGTGTTGCTTCCTGGCAATGTGCTCATCAGTACATTGGTTTGGTTAAGGAACTATACAGCAGAATGCACTAACACACTCACTAACATTTGTTTAAGTTAGTGCATTTAAGGTATTTTACTGTCTAGATACTTGGAAGTTAAGCACCTACATTAGTTTTTAGTCTCTTTAGTTACAGGACAGTGACCGTGGGTGCCCAGTGCGTGAGTGAGATTTTTGAGGTTTCCACTGCTTATTATGGGGGGAGATGCTCTTGACCCAATGTGTGGCTTGGATTAATTAGTTTTTAGTCTTTTTAGTTACAGGACAGTGTCCATGCATGCCCAGTGCGTGAGTGAGAGTTTTGAGGTTTCCACTGCTAGTTATGGGGGCAGAGACCTGCTTGACCCAATGGATTGCTTGGATTAATTAGTTTTTAATCTGTTTAGTTACAGGACAGTGTCCAAGGGTACCCAGTGTGCGAGTGAGATTTCTGAGGTTTCCACTACTTGTTATGGGGGGTGGAGACCCACTTGACCTGATGGGTGGATTGGATTCATTTGGTTTTAGTCTCTTTAGTTATAAGACAGTGTCTGTGGATGCCCAGTGTACGAGTGAGATTTTTGAGGTTTCCACTCCTTGTTATGGGGGGATGGAGACTGTCTTGACCTGATGGGTGGCTTGGATTAATGAATGCAACTAATAAACAAGTTCCTACAGTATTCACCCCTCCCCCTCAAAAAAATCTTCTCACTGCACAGGGACTGGGCAATAGAGTAATATGTCATTATCAAGGAGTCATCAGTTTTGTAGAAGAATGCCTTTCCTGTGCTTTAACAAACTACTATATGAGCAGAATAACAAGAAAATATAGAAAATATAATGCCACAAGATATCTGTGCCTCAGAAAAAGAGGTTATGCAAAGTTAAGGAATACAAAATTGGTCATATTTTGTCATAGACTTACTTTATAAGGAGAAAAAAAAATGCAATTACATAAAAATAAAGTGTTTTCTACTGTATTCAGGCAAATATATATCTATGTCAGATTACGGTTCAGAAACTTTGAAATTTATATGGCTGAGACCATATGATTGACGTTTCGGAACTTTGAACATTAAAAAAATAAATAACTAAAAAACAAAACTTCTATTTTTAATGTTTTTGCAGAGTGGCTTGCCCCCCCTGCATCCCCCACACACCCTGCTAATTAAATATACCAACTCTGAGATCACACTGGATTGCAGAAAAGGGTAAATTTCCCATTCTACTCTGTACAGCAATCTCCATTCAAAAAGTTTGAAGTTTCAAAGCGTCAATCATATAGTCCCGACCATATGAATTTATGAATTTCGAAGTTTTGAAACACTAATAATCTGATAGGGATCCATATTTTATATACATATATATATATATATATATATATATATATATATATATATATATATATATATATAGGTCTAGGACTATTCACTGAAACACATTTGACTGTGCACAATTATGCACTGAAAGCTCAATTCACTGAAAACACAATTCACTGAAAGTTATATAAGGCCTTTTCCCCACTGTAGTGCAACCCTGGAGTTAGTATATATAGTAAGGTATTTTGAACTATATACATGGATACTTGCAATTCCAATAAATTACTCTTTTCTGAACATAATATATATTCAAACTATGGGGGGGGCTATGCCCCCACACCCCCCTTACTATATATACTAATTCCAGGGTCGCACTACAGTGTGGAAAAGGCCATATATAACCTTAAGTGAAATGTGTTTTAGTGAATTGTGTTTTCAGTGAATTGAGCTTTCAGTGATTTGTGCACAGTCCGCACTGCAAGGATCTCTCAGTGCACTGACAGTTTTAACACCTCTGGAAAAGTGTAGGGGAGGGGACTGACAATTTGTCTTGGACTACAAAAAGAGGTTTTGAACAAATTCCTGCAATTTAGCTACTGATTTGGTTGCAGATGTTTAACTCCTTAGTATACTATAAAACAAGCTCTGAGACACTCACACAAATGAGGACCATTCAAGAAATAAAAGAAACAATCCTGTTACAGAAAGTATATAGGATGACAGTGACTGACACTAATCCCATTAAATGTCAATGGGATGGGAATATATCACTACTTCCTTATGTATAGCATGACTCAAATAAAGTAGACATGAACTGGATCCTGGGAAAGAGAAAGGAGTGAAGAAAAACAAGATCAAGTTGATATGACAAACCCCACTGGTAGCCATTTTGTGGAGAAACATATTAAAATTCTGTAAAGAAGCACTCATAGTGATTTTGAGGTGTTAATGCAGCCCAGAAAACAGATAAAGTGAAAAAAATCTATTTTTTAGTTTTAAGGTGGAGTTTTCTCTTAAAGGGACAATCCTGGACATTTTTTTGCTTTGATTCTGGTTTTTGTTTGCATTTTCAGTAGGTCTTTCTGAGCATGTCCCAGCTTTGACTCTGGAGGTTGGGGAGGAGTGCTTACAGGAAGTTTCAGTGGTTTTAGTCAAATTCTGTCTCAAGTTGCATTTGTACTTACAATAGCTCTCACGGTGTCATTCATTAGTTTCACCTATGCTTTTTATTCATCAGAGTAAAGTAGCCTTTCAGGAATTTTATGACCTCACTTGCTACTACCTTGCAGGAAAACATATGAGCAATGTAAATCTAAAAATCTTAGTAAACAGAGTTTTCTTTTCATTTCTTATTTTATTTTGTGCAAATGTCTAAATGCTAGCTAAGTGCTATGATGTCATGCATGACTGCCACTTGCTCTGTAGAAAGCATCACGATGATGCAAGTTTTGAAGAGTAGTAGAAGCAGTCTTCCTTTTTCATGCTTTTTATCTCTGAATACCAGCCAAGTGTAAAGAAACGTGTGACACAAGCAATAGATTCATTTTAAACACTGAAGTCCAAAACTTACTGTCAGAATGGAGGCTGTACAGTATAGCAACCTGTGATAGTTATACATACTATTTCTGATATTGCTTTACTTTGGAGTAAGGGGAATACATCAAGATCCTGTTAAGATTTAGTATGAATTCACTAAACTGTACACTTTTGACTATACTGCTCACAGTTACACTATGCAGACTAAGTAAAGGAGATAAAGAGCTGCACAATTAAATCATATTAAATAAGCTTTTCAATGAGTTCATAAAAAGTAAACACTGAGAGTCTTACTTAACCACCTTACTGCAAACACACACAAAAATGTAATAACCTTGTTGCCCAGTGATCTAGGACTGAAAGCTTTGACAGGAACTGAATATCGTTAATTGTGTTCACCACAGGGAATGAAAACAGGGCTGCATAAATTAAACTGAAACCAGGAGTAGGGGTGATGATGATGTTGGGGGGGTGGGGGTGGGGGGGTGACAACTGGGAGGTATCAGGACAAGTTTCTTTCCGTCAGAATTTTAGACTCTGGGATTGTCCCTTTAAGTTCTGTTGATGTCTAAAGGTGTCAATGGTGTGTGCTGTCATGGCAAACAGCTGTGCAATTACTGAGGAAATAGATGGCTTTTAAGTGCTGTTGGGGCACTGTAGGATGGACAGAAAGTAAACTGAAGCAAAGGTTTTCCATGCAGGTGTACCTGTGGGTGTTCTTGTGGTTCTTACACAGTGCTTTGGGATATTTTACTCGGTATAACCTACTTGTAGCAAGTGTATATAATTCACAATGGTATTTTTACAAGGAATATATGCACCCAACTTATGGCCAACAATTACGACTCAGTTACACAACAGAACTCCTTCAAAGATGCAGTCTCAGTAATCATTGCAAATCAAGATAAACTAAATGCCCCACATATCAAATAAATTTAAACAAGACTTACATATTCAAGCAGTTATGCCCTTCAAACTTTGTTAGCCAGTCAGAGAAACAAATCAGGGTGGAATTCGCATTCAACACAAACACCAAAACATGCTGACAGAAAAAAATATTGGAATTATTCTGCATTTCTAGTAAAAATAATAAAATTGCCAGAAATATATACACCAGCATTTCAGAGTGATGCACAATGCTGTCTGAATTTACTACAACACTTTAGAAATAGCACAGTATTGAATCACAAGTGACATTTGTAACTGTATTACAGAATGAGTGCAAAGGACAACAGTGTAAATTATCTTTTTTTTAAGCAAACAGTAAAAATGGCATTTTCATAAAGCTCTTGGGCATTTGTTTTCTGTGTGTAGGAGCACATCCTCCATACCTCCTAAATTAATGTAATCACCTTTAAGACTGCTGAACCTTAGGAAGAAGTGTGTTCTCCTTATGTAGTACAACAATCTACTTTGCATACTTGCCCAGTTAAAAAAAATGTCCTGAAACAACTGTCCTATTCTATGTGTGATCATATTACCATGACTAGCACCCAGGACTTGGTCAGGTTAGTAACTTTCTTTAAAGACAGTACAAGATACTAAAGACTTTATAAGAAACTGTCTTCAAAACACTAATGCTTTACAGAAACAAAAAGCTAGGATGCCAGAAACTGAACTTACAGAAATGGAACAGTAAACATAAAAACTCAGATTCTCTTCACAGTTAACTTTGTACTAAAAGAATAAAAGAGGACTACAAATAAAAACAAAACTTACAAGAAGAAATGTTCCTCTAAGGAGCAAAATCCAAGTCATTCATACAGAAAATAAAAGATGACCAACTTCGAGAGAAAGCCTGGAGATACTTTTTAGCAGATATATGACTTCATAAAACAGAAGAAGAGGAAGTTGTATTCTAGACATCAGTAGAAATCTGAAAGACTTGTATTAGAGGACTCTCAGGATTTTGTCAAGTACTGATGGATAGCAAATAGCTTGTTAGAATATGATGCTATTTATGAGGAAACAAAGAAAAGAAACAGCCAATACATTAAGACCATTTACTCTAGCTTTACTTGAAATAAATGTAAGTTATGGACACTGTCATGTTAGATTTTTCTGGTTTCTGTCCAGGCAGTGGTAACCATTAGACTGATTGCCTTGGTGCCAATTCTGCCTGGCAGTGATCTCCCCACAAGGTTGTGCTCCTCCCATAAATTATAACCCCTTGCACTACAGGCACATTTCCAGATTGGGTAAAGGACTAACTAACCCACTTCCCAATAAGAAAGGAAACAAATGGGATACAAATCCAAAAAAAGCAAGCCTGAATGTAGTTTCCACACAGACAATTTAGGAAAAGATACCTATGGAGGGAGGAAGGTGGGTGGGTGGGTTGTTTTTTCCAGTGTCCAGAAGAGACCTGGAGGGAGGAAGGCGGGTGGGTTGTTTCTTCCAGTGTCCAGAAGAGACTAGATAAATCTAACATTTAGGTGAATGCATAACTTATGCTATTTCTCTGGTCCTACAGTAACTCTCATTTTCCTACCACACCAATTTCTCCCTTTCCTTTACCTCCAACCAATCAGTCTCTATCAAGACCTTTACCTTTATATATCTTATATATTATATATATATATATATATATATATATATATATATATATATATATATATATATATATTATTATTATTATTATTATATATATTATATATTTAAATATATCTGTATTTGTAGAAAGGGTCAAATTAAGTCAGAATGGCCATTAGAAATTAAACCTTAACACTTTGAACACATTCACATTAAAAATAAAATGGATTATGTTTGTTTTCAGAATCATAAACATAAAACAAATATATGCTGTTGTTATGATACCAAGTCCGTGTACTTCTACAAAGAAGCAACATCTTTATTCTGCAAAATGCTGTGACAAAATTATATTAATTGTTACTGAAATTCAGGATTTGGCTGTTAATTTTCTTTTAAGTTAGAAAAACAGTTTCTTTAGAATAAGTCATTTTGGAGACTCAGCCCATTCCACACAATCAGAATTAGGAATGCTATCTGGAGCGCCTTCTGTGTGGAGCCTGCATGTCCTCCCCGCGGTCGAGTGATGTTTAAAGACATGCAGGTAGGTGCGTGCGTGAATGGGTGTGCCTTCATTGGAGGCTGGGCATCGGGCTGGCACCTCGGCACTGTACAAATCTACTGCCAATCATAAGCGGACTGGCGTTCTGCTGTGGCGACCCCTAATTGTGAAAAGCCAAAAGGCATTACTTATCTTTTTAAAAATGGTCAGGTTTAAAGAGATATCATATAGTGATGGTAGTAGTAATGATGATAATAATAATAATCACACCCAGCTCCTGATCAAAAACCATCATCATAAGCCACATGATTTAAAATCATGAAAGAAAGAAAAACACTTATCAGGCATTTGTACAGAACACCCCACTGATATCACCCTAGTGAACCTAAAACTAAGTTTACTATAACTACATTAAGATACAAATTTCTCAGCAGTTCAGCTCATTTAAATATTATCAGTCTTTACTTAACCATGTTTAATACAAAATTTTATAATAAAGACAGAGGGGGCAAGAAGTAGTTTTGATTCTATATTTAATTAATTAAGTTTAACACTGCAGTTTCTCATCAGGCTTCTAGGTAGCTATTGTGATTATAATCTGTTGATACATATGTAGGAAATAAGTACTTTTTAGCCCATACCTTCTGTTAAATTCCTCTAAAAACTTCCCTGTAGCTTGTACAGGATCATTTGGAAAGTAATGAAAAAATATGAGAATGAAAGCATTGAAATAAAGAACTTTGTCCCAAAAAGCAAATCTGTAAAGTGAAGAAAACAACTTGCACAAGACATTTAAAATAAAAATTCTAAACAGAAAGGTGACATGCCAGTTTTAGATAAAGATAAACTGTTCATTTAATAGTTTTCAAGATTAAAATAAAAGCTGCAAAGGTTTGTTTCCCTCTGTGCGTACTCCTTCAGGGAAATCCAGCAACTTCTCAGCTAACTGTATCACTCACTCTGTCAACGTTCCATGCATGACTTCATGCATAATGTAAATTCTAAATTTTTGAAGCTGCTTTCTTGTTTAATTACATACTTCGGGGGTGGGGTGAGGGGTGTGAAATAAGATATTATACAATTCCACCCCTAAAATGTGCACGCTGATTGGCCAGCCCAACCAGCGTGCCCGTTGTAAATCCTTCAATATACTAAAGGAAAAAGGTCCGGTCGCCCGGACTTTTTCCGTTAGTATAAAACACTGTCTCACTATGTTAAAAGAGTTTAACATAGCGACACAGGTTTAAAAAAAGCAACAGAGATCTCCGTTGCTTTTTTTAAAGCTGTCTCGCTATGTTAAACTCATTTAACATAGCGAATAGTGTAAAGCAACGGAGATCTTGCGATCTCCGTTGCTTTAAACTGTCTCGCTATATTAAATGGGTTTAACATAGCGAGACAGCTTTAAAATAAGCAACGGAGATATCCGTTGCTTATTTTAAAGCTGTGTCGCCATGTTAAACCCATTTAACATAGCGAGACAGTTTAAAGCAACGGAGATCGCAAGATCTCCGTTGCTTACTGTTTAAGCTATGTTAAATGGGTTTAACATAGCGAGACAGCTTTACAATAAGCAACGGAGATCTCCGTTGCTTATTTTAAAGCTGTCTCGCTATGTTAAACCCATTTAACATAGCGAAACAGTGTTTTTGCCCACAGCTCTGATGTACTGCGTAGGCATGCGCAGTACATCAGAACTGCCGCAGAATACCAGACAGCTGCGGAAGGGCAGTAAAGAGGCATTATACAATGCCATTATTTAAGAAAAGTAATTATTTCTTTTCTTAAATAATGTCATTGTATAATAGCAATAACCCACTTCTGGGTGTGGGTAATGCTGTATTTACCCACGGTTGGCTTTGTTTGGTCCCGAGGGCGAACCACGCCAACCGTGGGTAAATCCAGCATTACCCACACCCAGGCGTGGGTTATTGTTATAATATCTTTTGACCTGGAGGAGCATCTTCAAGGATTATTAGGCTTAAAGCACTACAGACACTTGCAGAGCAGTTAGCTTCACTTTCAAATGCAGTAAATACTTACAGCAGCAAAAGTATATAATGTACAGTTTATTTTTCCTTTTATGTTTTGAATAATTGCTTACATTTTTCTTAATTCAATACAGTACAATTTAGTACAGCTTAACTCAATTAATCCTAAGCAGCAGGAGGTTAATTAATTTCTTTGCTTGATGTGGTCTTCTGAGGCAGGAAACCACTTCCTTCCTTAAAGTTTTTCTATACAACCTTCTACTGAAAATGCACTTCATAATTTTTGAAATGTCTGATAAATGATGTAAGTTACAAATAATGTAAACTATGAAAGCTATTCAGTCGATAATGGGTTACAAACTATCATTAGTATCAAAGTCCTGTCTATAGCTAATAATTTCATACTACAAACTTATTAAAGAAAAATTACATTTTATTTGCTAAAGACTACTTCTGTTACAGTCAGAGTTATATCTCTGTAGGTGTGAAAGACAAAGCCAAGACATCAGTGAGAGATTTGTGCAACTGTACGACAGCTTTCCGATGATTTCTGACAAGCGGGGGTAACATACTGATGTTTTTGATATTGAAGAATTTATGCAAATTATGCACATATTTTAGACTGATTCAAAACAATATTAATCTACAAAACCATGCCTGTTAGATGCAAGTTTCAGTATCAACACTGTACGCCTTAATGTTTTGTAAAATATGGCTCCATTTGTTTACTGGTGGGTCACATTTTTTATGAAATTAAATGCAGTAATTTAAATACAGCTAATAGTCACAACTGCTTTATCAAAAGCGTTTAAATTTCAGAATGTCTTCCAATCACCCACCATGATTTAATGTCACTGTGTTACTAATCCCCATTGCTTGCATATACCACCCCCAACATAACAGGTATCAAGCTTTTTGCAATCATTCCTCAATAATTCCGTCTCTGTATATCAATTGCTGACTAGTTCACTGTGCATGCTTAATAAATCATGTTATCCTGTAGGTGCCAGATTAGTGTTAGTTTTAGCTATGCATCTATAGAAACATTTCAGAAATTAGACTTTGAAAATGATAACAAGTATGCTCATTTCAGGAGTACAGGGAAGTCTCCGGTAACAATGTGTACACTCTTACAGGATACACAGAAACTCTGCTCTCCTGGTGACTACACTCTTTTAGGCAGCAATGCATTTCCTTCCTGCAAGAACACTTAAATTTTCCAGCTTATTACAGCTCTTCACATTTCTTCCTCCTTATTAGACTCAGCAAGCTTTGCTGAGAAACCATCGAAAATGAAGCTTGGAGATACAAAGACATTTATTTATTTATTTATTTTACATTTGTTGACCGGGATAGTCAGACTGGATCCTTGTCCATTTTCAGTGGAGGCCCGGGGAGAAAAGCTCCATACATACATACAGAAAAACTGTTACATTAATCAAGTTAAAGCACTGTTACAGATAAAATACATAGGATAAACGTATTAATTCTGTCATATATAAATCTGATTTGTTATAGAGTAACAATTAGGAAGCAATGTAGGCGTGGCCAAAAGACCTCTTTGGCACATGTTTATATTGCCAGAGTTAGTCAGGATTAGAGCAAGGACATAGCCATTGCCTTTTAAAGTACTATTTTAGATTTTTTCTGAATTGGCTTAGAACGGGTTCTGAAGTAAGCTCAGCAGGAAGTGAGCTCCGTATTTTACCAACAGAGTTGGTATATAGAGAGTCTCCAGATGAGTTGTTGCTTTTGAGGGTTTGGACTAGTAATTTGTTGGATGAGCAAAGTGTCTTGAGGTTGCTGTAAGGGGTGATAAGTTTTGTAAGTATGGGTGTGTTTTCAGGTTGGTAGAGAATTTTATGTGCTACTATTAGCTGATTGTACTGAAGTTGGATAGGCAATTCTAGCCACCCTAGATTCTTTAGGTTCATACAGTAGTGTGTTCTGTATTCTGCACCAGTGGCAAATCTTGCAATATGATTAAAGCAGCTAGAGAATTTAAGGTCAGATTTACTCAAGTTCATGAAGAGAGGGGATGCATAAAGGGGGGTAGAAAGTAGATGTGTACGGGCAATTACCGTCCTAACTAGTGGAGTGAGGAAAGGTTTGATCTTGTATAGTGAGCCAAGTTTTTTTATTAACTTTTTTAATAGTTTGATTAATATGCATATCAAACTTGAAGTTATCAACTGTTACACCTAAGAGTTTGGTACAGGGATCTGGGACAATGACAGTGCCATTGTTAGATTTTATAGTAAAGGTTGGAGCGGAAGTTTTACTAGTGGGGGAGAAAAGCAGTAGCTTTGTTTTGTTAGGATTTAATAGGAGATGTCAATTACATAGCCAATTTTTGACAGTATTAAAAATATTTTGGGATAGAGTTTGCAGACTTAAAGGGGAGGTGGCAGAGCAAATCAAAGTGGAGTCATCTGCATACTGAATGCAGGTGGCTGTTGGGATGACTGTGTACAGGTCATTAATAAAGATAGAAAATAATAGGGGTCCTAATATAGAGCCCTGAGGGACCCCAAAGGTGATAGGTAGAAGGGAAGATAGTTTGTTCTGCCATAGTACAGCCTGTCATTTACCACTCAGATAAGATCTGAACCATTGGATAGCCTGGACATCTAGGGGAATAGTTTTAAGTGTGTGTGTATGAGTAGTTGGTGGTTGACCATGTCGAAGGCTGTGGAGAGATCAAGAAAGAGGGCAGAAGAAGGCTTATTGTTTCAGTTTTGATTAATAACATTGGAGAAGGAGAGGAGGGCTGTGGTTGTACTGTGGAATGGTCTGAAACCATGCTGCGAGTTAGACAAGAGATTGTGCTGAATGAGATGGCTCAGGAGTTGTTTATGGATGCACTTCTCCATAATTTTAGCCAGGGGTGACAAAATAGCTATAGGTCTGTAATTTGACAGCTCAGTGGAACTGCCCCCTTTGTGGAGTGGAATAACATGGGATGTCTTCCAGATGGAGGGGATAGTAGCTTCTGATATAGTTCTATTGATCAGGATCGAGATCGGGTATGCTATGGCATCCGCAGCTTTTTGTAGATACTCAGCTGGGAGGAGATCCGCTGCAAGGGTCATAGGTTTTAGTTTCTTGATTAGGGCACAGATAAGTGATGTGGAAACTGGTTGAAAGTTAAAGGGAAGTTGAGAACTAGGTGCGGCGGCGTTAGGACTTGGGGAAACTGGGAGATAGTTGGTGAGCTAGTGACTGGATAGTTTCTGTGAAGAAACTATTAAAGGAATTGTCAACGTTTTCCAAAGGTTTTTGGATGGTAGCCGAGGGGGTAGGAGTTGTGCATTGCCCTGGGTGAATACGTTTACTTATGCCTGCCCAAAACTTCTTTGGATTGTTTTGATGCTTCTGTTGTAAATGGCAGTAAAAGTTTTTTTTTTATCTAGGGTGGTAGATTTTTTTAGTGTTGTTCCTTAGTTGTCTAAATGTAAGTTGATCTAAGGGGGATTTTGTGGTACGCCAAGTGGTCCAACCTTTGTTTCTAAGTAAGATCATTTGTCTGGTTTCTTTTGAAAGCCATGGAGCAACTTCTATAGTTCTTATAAAATGTGCAGGTGCATGGGTATCAAGGATGGCTAGGAATTTGGTGCTGAAATATAATACAGCTTCTTCAAGTGGTAGATGTTTTAGGACTGCCCGATTACATGCTTTGAGCTAATTTTGCAAATTAGCGGGGTTAAAGTTTTTGTTGTCTCTAGTTGTTTTGTAAGTAGGTTGATGGAGGATGTCAGTCTTATGCCTGATTATATAGGTGAGAAAATTGTCACTTATGTCTTCAGGTCGGGTACTGGCCCTATACATGTGGGGATGGCTATTAATGAGTATCTTCTCTGTGTGGAAGATTTTCAGTCCATATATCTCTAGTGAATCACTGTATACTAATCAGATCAGACAAAAGTAGTAGAAGTAGTGAACTTAAACTCGTCTTAAGTAAAAAAAAAAAAAAAAATATATATATAATTGTACAGCATTACTAAGCATTCGAAAGTAATCCAAGCAAGGCAGGCAGTCTGTTTCCAGTTGAAAATCCTTTATTAAGTACACAGACAAGCGATCCAAATAAAACAAAAATAGATTCATAGTTTCCTCACAAACTTTCTAAATATATATATATATATATATATATATATATATATACTGTTTATCAGGCAAGGGAGTGGTTTATTGTGCTGTAAAACAAAGTGTTATTGGTTGTTGTTGCGTTTTTCAGCTTTTCCCGGTTAGGGGTCGCCACAGCGGAACTCCGGTTTGCTAATGATTGGCAGTAGATTTTTACGTGCCAAGTTGCTGGCCCTGACACACAACCTTCAACGAAGGTACGCCCATTCACACATGTCTCCACACAGAAGACGCTTTAGCTGAGAATCGAACAGGGCAACATCTTACTGTGAGGTGACAATGCTACGGCAGCACCACCACTGCAGTACACATGTTAAATTCACATCCCTTCCCCCAGCAATGTGACATTCGAGCTGGTCCTGCCCTACTTAGTAGCTGTCATAATAATATAACCCTTATGTACTTTAAATACATATATAACTGGCTATGTCAATGTATCAAGCCTGGCTAACTTGAATGTGTAAAAATCTGTTAACCAGTTTAATGTGTAATTTAATTTAATCCTGACTTGTGCTCAGGACTAACTGTAACCTGTGGAACTTGTTTAACTTGCTTACTTATGTAATCTCTGTAAATAGTCTGTTTGTAATATGTAATGCTGGTATTATGTAATGCTGTATCTGCTTACCCTTGGAGCTTTTCTCCCTGGGCCTCCGCTGAAAATGGACATGCATCCAGTCGGACTATCCCGGTCAACAAATGTAAAATAAAAATAAAAAAAAAAAATAAAATAAAATTTATAATGATGTGGTACCTCTTATTTAACCAGATTACTACTTTTGACTGATCTGATTAATATGCAGTGATTCACTAGAGATATATGGACTGAAAATCTTCCATACGGAGAAGTTTCTTACACTGTTTTGTTTTTGGACCCACTACACTTGTTTAGTGGGTTGTTTTGAGACTTCGGGGATACCATGGAGATTACTTGTTTTTTTTTTTTTTTTTGTTGGTACTTTGGTCTCTGAGACCAAGGTTTTTGTTCCGTCAAAGGTTCCCTGAATTGGTGTGGAATTCCAACATTTTAAAACATGGATAATGCAGGCTAAAAGATTTACTAACTGTACCTATCTGGAATGATACAGAAGCAGATGAATTACAAACGGATACAGAAAATGGACAGGGAAGAATGGGTACAGAAAATATGAATTCAGGGACTTTTTCTAAACTAGAAAAGCAACTGAAACGCATGCAGGGTCTCTACTGGGAACACATTTATTTACAACAAAGCATAGATAAGAAGAGACTACCAAGGGTCTTAGATTAAACAAAAGACCAATGTGGAAAAGTATGGATGATTCACTTTCTAAGGAATGGGAAGGTATTTTAGAGGATGCCAGCTACAAACTTATTCGTCTGCTAGTAAGGAACAACCTTAGTGTGCAGGAAGCTATAAAGGCTGATATCACATCTTTAAAAACAACATTGGAAAATGAGAACCACAATGATCTAGATGCTAAATTTGAGCTGATTAAAGAAAGAGTGAAAGGATATGAGCACAGTCCATTAAAGAAAAAAAGATTAATAAAATGAAACAACATCAACTGGACAAAGATGATCCTGGAAGACTTTCTAGGAAGTACAACAACCACAACAACACGAGAACCAACAACAAAGTTTTAGTTATAACGGGATATAAGGGAAATTATAACTGTGCCAGCAGACCTCAATGGGATTTTCCCAGGGGAGATCCTTGCACAAAACCAGACAGGGGCACAATACAGGACCACCAGGAGGCTGCTCACCCAACATCTCATTACCCACCATCCTAATCCCCTCTGGCAATCAACACTCCACAGAAGCCTTTGACATCACAGAAGGATCAGGACAGGAACATAAGCCACAGAGGCAACCAGAACCGACAGAGCGTTCTACAGGATGAATTACAGGACTACCAGGACAACCGGGACCACAGACAATCCAGCTACCAGGAGCAGCAGCACCTTCACAGAGACTACAACCCAGGTCCCAGGCTCAGACGGAGGAACCAGCCACAATAACAGGTACAATAACAACAATAACAGGTGTTCCACTTATTTGGAACCACTCTGTTAAAGCACTGACTGAAGATGAAAAAAAATGTCTTTTCCAAAGGACTTACTTTTGTACCAAGCTGCAGGAGTGAGGTTGCTCAGGTACTGACAGACCTTAAAATGTTTGTGAGGAAGCTCAACTTAAGGGTACAGTTTCATGGCAAAAGTAATGACATTGAAAATAAGCCTATTGATGAAACTATAAAAAGGCCTAGCAGCTATTGTCCACCACTACATCGAGCATTGGCTACTTTCGAAGTGAAATGTGAGATGGATATCAGGAAACTCTTTAAAAAACCTCCTAAGAAAAAACTTTACAACTTAACACAGGGAGAGAGAAAAGCATTGCTTGAGCTAGGCAATGATAAATCCAGGAGTGTAATGAAGGCAGACAAGGGAGGAGTTATGCTTGTGACTGATACCACTAGCTACAACCAAAAGATAGAGAACATGCTGAAGAATAACAGATTTTATGAGTTATTTACCATGGATGACATAAAAAGAGCATATGATTTATGGAACACTAATCTCTCCACATTATGGGAAGAAAAACTTATTACTGAAAATCTTTATAATTATTTATGGAGCTCATGCCCACGTTTGCCTTACTTTTCTGGAATATCAAAGCCAAACAAGAACAGAGAAAACCCACCTTATAGACTGGTGGTAGCAAATTGAGGTTCCCTTAATGAATCCACAGCCATTTACCTTGATTACTTGCTGAAACCTTTAGCAGAAAAGAATAAGTTATACATAAGAGATTCAATGGATTTTTTTGATGAAAATAAAAAACATTACAGTGGAAGCTGACAGTATTTTATTAACCATTGATATGGAATCCTTGTACACAGTGCTCCCTCACAATTACTGTAGAACAGCAGCTATGGAGTCTTTTAAGAAACATAATCAAGGTACACAGGCACAACTGCAAAAGTTAAGCAAGCTCATTAATCTAATTTCTTTACTTTCAATGGCAAACACTACAAACAAAAAACTGGTATAGCAATGGGGGCTGCCATGGCTCCCAGCATAGCTAACATAGCCCTGGGCAAATGGGAGGAGGACATTGCTTTAAACAACACAGACTACATGCAGCATATCACATGCTATTTACATTGTATTGACGACATATTTATTGTGTGGGAAGGTTATACCTTGCAGCTTGGAGATTTTATCACTTACCTCAATCAAACAACCCCCTTCCTGAAGTTTACCTCTTCCCATTGCTATACTTCAACCACTGTCTTAGATATGCAGATTTTCAAGGTCACCAACAATGACAGAATCACCACTGATTAGGGAGGGTGGGAGGTTGGAATAATGGTTAAGGTGTTTACCTAACAAACCCAACGTGCAGGGTTTGATTCTCCCATGGGGTAATTGGATAGGCTTAAAATGGCCCACAAAGGCAGTTAGCCTAGTACTAATCTATGAACCTAATCTAATCTATTCAGAAAACCAATGAGGGTTAACTTATTACTCCACAGTAAAAGTCTACATCCTACAAAAAACAAGTATAATGTAGTGAAGTCCCAAGGCTATAGATTAGCTAAAATTACCACAGAAATGGAACCATTTTTGAGAAACCTGAACAACTTAGAGAATAATTTTCTAGTGAGAAGCTATGGAAGTCAGATGTTAAAAAACATCCTGGTGCCCATTATAAAACTGAAAAGGACTGAAGCACCTTCACTCAACCTCCCCAGTAGGAGAATGTTAAAAAATTCCACAGAGAATAACAAATGCAAAAATAGCTGCATCCTGACATACACTTTGGATTATCACAGTATCAAAAATGTTATTGAAGAAAACTGGGACATTGTTACAGGAAACCTTTTTCTGATTAACATCTTAGGTGAAGCCCCATCCTTTGTTTATAGGAAGGCCAGGAATATTAGAAGTTTTGTTGAATTTAAACCTAGACCATATGAGAGAAACACTAAAAGATGTGAAACTAATTGTATATTTTGTATATTTATACAGCAAGGTGATAGTTTTTATTGCCCTTATTTAAAGAAAATCATTAAGACCAGTGCAGGGGGTGACTGTAACACTACAAAAGTAATTTACAGGGCACAGTGCAATGAATGTGATACATTCTATGTGGGCAAGACTGTAAATAAACTCGTATAGGATTTCATGTCATCTGTCAGAAATCCGCTCTGGATATAAAAATAATGCACTAGCCAAACACTTTTCTCTTCATAAAAGACACACAGGTTTTAAGTTCCAGATCCTGGATCACATAGACATGGGTGATCTTGAAGGAGACATCCCGAATATTCTGCAGAAACATGAACTCATGTGGCAATTAAAGCTGAACTCTTTTAGGAAGCCTGTACTAAACTACTATTGTTCAATTAAAAGTGCACTGCAACTTAGAAAATTGCCACATTGTTTAGATGACTAATTTTATTTTATTTTATTTTATTCTACCAGTTGGTTTTTAAATACCATTTTAAATCAGTTGTAATTTAAGCGTATATTTTGTTTCCATCATCATACATTTTTTCTTATTTTTTCTTTTTTCAGTTCTCTTTTTTCCACTTTATTCAAAATGATGTGTAATAACAATACTAACTAATTATACAATTATATATATTTTTATAGATAGTTTTAGGGTTCTTGTACACAGACCTGAAGAAGTCTAGGAGGACGAAAGCAATCTTTGTTAACAATAGGTTATGAAAATAGAATATGATTTTTACAATTGATTTTTTATGTGCAAAGTGTATATGTCCACATTTATATATATTTTTGATTGCCAAATCAACTAAGGTTGATATATTTCCAGCCATGTAGTATATTGTCTTGGATAAAATCACAGACTTAATAATCTACTTAATAATCTGGTTAAATAAGAGGTACCACATCATTATAAATTTTATTTAAAGTACATAAGGATTATAATATTATGACAGCTACTAGGTAGGGCAGAACCAGCTCGAATGTCACACTGATGGGGGAAGGGATGTGAATTTAACATATGTACCAATAACACTTGGTTTTACAGCACAATAAACCACTCCCTTGCTTGATAAAAAGTATATATATATATATATATATATATATATATATATATATATTTAGAAAGCTGGTGAGGAAACTATTACTCTATTTTTATTTTACTTGGATTGCTTGTCTATGTGCTTAATAAAGGATTTTCGACTGGAAACAGACTGCCTGCCTTGCTTGGATTACTTTTGAAAACTTAGCAATTCTGCACAATTATATATTTTTTATTATTTTTTTTTTTACTTAAGACGAGTTTAAGTTCACTACTTCTACTACTTTTGTCTGATCTGATTAATATACAGTGATTTACTAGAGATATATGGACTGAAAATCTTCCACACCGAGAAGTTTCTTACACTGTTTTGTTTTTGGACCCACTACACTTGTTTAGTGGATTGTTTTGAGACTCCGGGGATACCATGGAGATTACTTGTTTTATTTTTGCTTTTTTCTATTAACGAGTATCCAATCTAGGATACTGTCTTTGTTGTTAGGTTTACTGATCCTAGTAGGGGAGGATGTGGTCTGAGTAAATCCGTATAGATTTACATGGATGGTCGGAGATTCTGAGGCACAAATATTCCAGTCGATGTTGAAGTCTCCTAGAACAATGGTTTCTTGAGGGTAGTTACTAGACAGCCAAGACAGAATATCTTCTAGGGTGTTTGCGTTATTACCTGGGGGAATGTAGAATGTTGTTTTTATTAATTTGAAGCTTGGTAATGAGAATTTCAGCATTATCAACACGGGGTGGTTGTGTGGAATCAGAGGTCGCATCTAGAGTAGTTTTGTATAGTACAGCTACCCCTTCTCCCTTCCTAGTGGTACGGTCTAACCTTAGTATGTTATAACCTGGGGGTAAAACCTCATTATCTGCCACTGATGGCTTTAGCCAGGTTTCAGTAAGACAAAGTATATCCGGGGAATGTGTATCTAAGAGTGCATACAGGTGGTGGACCTTATTATTTAAGCTTCTAATATTTAGGTGACTGACCAGGAGTGAGTTTGAAGGTCTATTTAAAGTTCATAAGTTAGTGGGAATAGTAGAATTGGGGCTAGGGTCAACTAGTGAGGTCGGGCCAGGGTTTGGATGAATGTCCCCATCCCTTGTGAGGTTTCCATGTAGTCTAATTGTTAGCTTCAGGAATTTAAATATTAGTCTTAAGTAATTCTTGATTTTGGGGTTGGCATATCTGGATCTAATGGGTTGGTGGTATTTTGTATCCAAGGAGTTAGTTGTAAGGGGGATTATTAAGTGATCTAATTTAATTTGTGTTGTTGGAGTAGTGGTTTGGCTTCTTGGGTAGTGGTAGGCGAGGTAGGACATATTTCTGTAGGTGGTGAAAAGATATGGAATTATCATCAAGGGTAGTAGGCAGTATAATAGCATTAATCTGAAAGGTTTCACAGCCAATAACAGAGACATTGTCTAGATATTAGCTTTGATTTTTGCCCAACTTGAGTAGAGGGGTAATTAGGATAGGTAGGGTAAGGAGGGTCTTGATAATGCCTGGAGAGTTGTTGTTGGTTCTAAAAAGAGGGGGAGTGGTTTTACATCTATTTAGGACTAGTAGGGGTGGGTGAGATTTGGGGGTGGGGTGCAGAGCAAGCCAGAGTGCAGTGGGGCTTAATCTGACCACAAGATCTGTAGGACCTGTATAAGCAAGTAAGTACAATGAGGCATTCCTAGTTATGTTACTGACTTCTTGTCTATATAAATCATTTGCATTTTATGTAACAGTAGAAACCTTTTGACATTTTTAGCTCTCAGTTTTTTTGCCTCAGCAGTTAACACTGTGCTTCCTAGGTTGCTCTGCATATATCTAATACGTTGTACATACTCTTGTAAGTACTTCTATTGACTTTTTGATCCCATGTAAGGAATAGCTGCTGCAACAGTGCTACCTAGATCCACTGAGGTGTCGGAGTTTCACCAAGGTACTTTACCATGAAAACCCACACACACATTTCACTTCCAATCCGCTGCACATTCTCTCTGCCAGGGTACAGCTTCATTATATTGACTTGGTAGGTTTGTGTTTCTGTCTTCTGGCAACTCCACCAAAAGATTAACATCCCTTACCATTCTCCCAACAGTGAAAGGCTCCTCCTATGCTGCTTGCAGCTTACTTTGATGAACACGAATAAGCGTCATTACCTTTTGCCAATCTATATACTCTTATGCTCTCACTGTCCTATCAGAACTAGCTTTTATTGCTCTTGTACTATGTCCTACTGTGTGAAACCCATGAGCTTCCTAAGCTTAGACTAGAAATTCAGCATATGCTTCACAACAGACCCCTTCCTGGAATCACATTCACTATCTCAATTATCATGAATCAAGCCCAGTGGCTTCTCACTCCATGACCATAAATTGTGGTCAAAGCATCAACAATCTATGGATTCTTGTGGTACTTCCCTAAAACACAAAAAGGAGATGAGGTAGTTATTTATGCCAGTCAAGTTTAAACTGTCCTGCAAAAGCCCCTAGCATGGTCTTAAGAGTAGAGATGAACCTCTCCACTGAACCATTTGCTTGAGGGTGGCATTTAACACTTTACCCCACAGCACATTAGTGCCTTGGCCCATCAATACTGTCTAGGAAGAACTTATCCTGCTGAAAATTTCTTATGGAGCATTTATCTTTTCTGCTTCAACAAAGGACAAAGCAAATGCCTTTGTGCATATAGCAGTGTACTCTAACATCAATCTATACCTCTTACTTATGGTATGTGAAGTTCTAAGATGTCTTACAATACCCATGGCTACCCCTGTTTAACCAACCTGTCTGGCAAAAAAAAATGCATAAACCTTTTTATATGCTTTATGCAAAAATAGTCTGAAGTATGAATACCATGGCTATGGCCAGAATTGACCTGCTTGAGACCCTTAGGACTATCATTTTCTTTATTATTTCTCCCTCTGGCCCTCTTTTAAGAGTTCAAATTTACACCTTGCCCCAATGTACAGTCTTCATTTGCCCTTTAGAGTCAGAATCATTACTTACTACCATCCTCAAGTCCTGTAAGCCAGGACCTGAGAGCTGTGCCAGTCCCAGCCACTTCCTTCCCAGTTTCACCATCTAATAGAAGTCTTAATGTTTTTCGACAACAGTATGGCAGGCATCGGCTTTTAGCTTCCACTAAGTTTTTCTAAAGTAGCCATCTGTTGGTGGTATGGGTATTAGCTGAGTTTGCCTGTGCTACCTTCCCCATATAACTGGGTCTATGCACACTGCATGCAAATGCATATACCCAAGATACTGTGTCACTAGAAGTTACCTATTAGAACACCTGCTTCTCTCCTTTCTCAATTCCCAGTTCAAATGAACCCTGGACAATGGCACAGGAGAAGGTGCCCTAACCACAGACCTGAATTAAGTTTACTACTCAAACAAGTAATGCTCCTCTCTTAACATCGCAGGCTTAGCAATAGTTCTGTTCAAGAATTATTTCTCTTAGCAATGGTTTCTTATCTTTTGCCAGGATAGGGTACTGTCGCTTATGACAATCTGGATCAACTGTAGTTTTAAAACAACCTACTGCTACTGCGGTGCTATCTTTGTTAGTTCCCTCACAAAACTTATGTTCCCCACTCTTTCATTGTGGACATTTAACTTGTACATGCCTCATGTAGTTGCAATGGAAACATTTATCTCCAGGAACTTGACATGTACTTAAGCCAGTGTTTCTCCCTTTGCCTGTGCAACCTGTTGTGAAGGTTTGAGATTCCCAAGTGGTTCCCTTAAACCAAGCGGTAGTGCTGAGCACCACCATTTTATGCAGTTATACCTTGCTGGCTAGATAGAAGACATCATTTTCCCCATTCCCTCAGCAGTGTTGCATCCATGATATGTCTATCATTAGTTAACCAGACTCACCTGCAGTTACTTAACAAGCACTCATGCATATATGAAAGTAAGTGCTTATTTATGCAATTAAATTAGTAACATAGTCCTCTGTCTTTTTCTGCCTTCTCCAATGTGCTTTTCTACTTTCCCCAAAATTTTCTCCTACAAGTGACAGGAGTATGTTTGAAGCATTCAAATAAAAATGTTTGACTTTATTGCAATTAAAACAGTATTGGTTATTTTAATGCATGTAATGCCTTACTCATGAGCAGAGGGGGTAAAAACTCACAATTTTCCCCTGCTCAATTTGGAGCAGGTTACATTCTCTTTCAAATGCCCAAATAAAACTATGAATTCCACTTTATCTTTGTACAGTATAAATAATTTATCATTGACTTTCTTCAAACCAAGGGCTCAGCTTTCAGCACATTACTCGTATATTATTGATGAATGGCTAGCCACTCTCTCGTACTCTGATGCTGTGTTTATCCTTTAGCTTCACATTGATGCTTTGAAACTCCGGTGCAGTTTGATGCCGTCTTATTTTGTCTGTTGCTTCAGTTTTAAAGAGTTATATCTTCAGCATCAAGCAGTTTAACGTGAGCTGCACTTTGAGGTCATCTGGTGACTGAACTGCTTTGTTTTATGTGCTGCATTGACAATCACTTCCAGGTTGTTGCTAGTTTCTGTGAGTCATGACTTAGCTGCACCAAAAGTTGTACTTCTTGGTCATAAGAAATTCCCTTTGCTTTCTCTTTAGCCAGCTATGGCACTGACATTTTTCTTACATTCCACAGAGCTCATTTTGCCTATTTTGCAATTAAAAAAAGCTACTGTGCAAGATACAATGTATATTTTAGAATGTGCCTATAAAGGAAGACACACACACACACACACACACACACACACACACACACACACACACACACACACACACACACACGTACGTATGTGGCATAACTGATTTGCTGGCTGTAGATGTTCTATTCAGAATGTATTATTTAATGTTGCCAACAAAAATATGTAATGGTATGGGCTTTAAATCTAGATTGCTGGCACCAGATAATATGCATATGCAACAAAACAGACTACTGTCTTTTTTTTTTGAAAAACATTTTTATTAAATTTTAATAAACATGGATATAAAATATTAAAAATAAACAATATACAACATAACTATTTACACTATATACAAACATCCATGATAAACATCTGTTTTATCCAAGAAAGGTAATCAATATTTATCTAACAATCTCTCCAATTTTTGGCAAGCTAGTCTTTTGTGTGTTTCATTTGATGATCTCTGATAAATAGTTTGCATTTCTTTTTTACATACATATTTTGCTATTGAAATAAACTCAGTAAACATAAGATCTTGTTTATTTTTCCAGTTCAATGTATTTATTTTTCGAGCAATAGCTAGAATTAACCAAAGAACAGGTAACTGATGTCTAGGAATTACACTTGGGGTAGGGACATTGAATAATATCAAAGAGCTAGTAATTTGACAGTTATCAGACCACAGGGCTTTTGCAAAATGTCTAAAATCACTCCAGTCTTGTATAAGAGTTCCACATTCGATAAACATATGAGTCCAGTTGGCTTCAAGAATATCACCACACCTCCAGCATTTGCTTTCATTCCTCTTGGTTATAAGGTCAATTCTGTTTGGAGTGTAAAAGCTTATATTAATAAATCTCCACGTATATAGTTTCCAATATAAAGCTGATGAAGTGTTTTTATTGAATTTAATAACTGTTTCTTATTATCATTAGATAAAGGTTCACCATTAATCTTTATGGAGTAATTCCAAAAAGCTTGGTCAAAAGTAATCAAGTCTTCTCGTAGGATTTTATATACAGGTGATATGCTTAATTTAGGTTCAATGTTCATCGAACTACACCATATGAATAATTGTATCAATCTTGGTATAATATCAGTTTCCAGATTTATTGACACTCTCACTTTATTTTCAACAAACTGTCTTAAAGATTGAATACAGAGCCAATTATCTTGACAGACATTATATCTGGCTAAGAGAAAGTTCCTTGGTTGGATGTTCTTATTGTCTATAAACTGGTGCCAAAACTTTAGATTATTCTCTTTAAGATTCTGCATCTTACTGATATTGAAGGTATCTAGGCCATCTGGTGTAGAAGCTATGGGAAATGTAATGAAAAAAGTGTTCTTTAAACTATAATTGTTGTCGATTATATTTTTGAAAACATAAAATATTTGGTTTATACCATGTGAGAAGTGGCAAAATTTCTTATTATATAAGCAATATTCATGGAGTATCCAAAATATTTTAATTCCAAAGATTTCCTTAAACTGGGTTTCTGAGTTCTCAGAGGAAGTTATATGTATTTCATGTAGTTGTTTCCTGCTAGAGGTGTATATGGATGAAATCCAGTGTAGTATTATGTTAATAACAGATTTGGAATATAATTCTATGTTGGGAAAGCCAATCCCATTACTGTCCCAGGCTCTAACATGCCATTTATAGGCTATGCTTGGTTTTTTTGGGAAACATAGAGAAAAGTTAGTAATAGGTGATCTATTTGTTTAAAGAATTTCTTAGGAGGAGGTAAAATCAGTGATTGTATGCAAAATAAAATCTTGGGCAAAATAATCATTTTTATTATTGCAAGTCTGTCTTCCATGGTGAAAAACATTTTGTTCCACGTTTTAGTCAAGTCACTGATTATAGCTACCAGTTTAGTGAAGTTAAATGTAATAGTCTCATTCCACTTATTCTTAATACTTATTCCTAGATAATCTATCTTATCATTTTCGCAGTTGAATGTATTGCATTTTTGCAAATTGCTATTTATTTCCTTATTGCTTAAAAGTGTTTTGGTTTTATTTTGATTAAAATTGAGCCCTGAGATTTTTCCAAATAGAGTTATGGCATTCATGATGTGTTGTAAATAGCCTTCTATGTCACTGGATGTTAGTAGAATATCTTCAGCAAAAAGTTGAACTTTTGGACAGTATCCCTCATTAACTTGAAATCCTTTGATATTTGGGTTATTTCTAATAAATGATGCAAAAGGTTCCACTGATAAAGCGAAAAATAATGGGGATAGAGGGCAACCTTGTCTAGTTTCCTTATGAATTTTTACTGGGGATGATAGACATGAACCAATCTGAACAAATTCTTTAGAATCACTATAAATATTAAATATCAGTTTAGTGAAATCTGAGGTAAAGTTAAAGTCCTTAAAGATTTTTTGTAAGTATGACCAACTAAGGGAATCAAATGCCTTATCAATATCCAGACTAATAATAGTTAATTGTTTCTTGGTTTTGTTTGTTTAATAATATTGTCATGCACTTTTCTATGTAAGATAAAGCCAGTTTGATCAAAGTGCATTAGATTGGGTAATATATTCTTTATCTTGATACATATTTATTCATTTTTATCCATATATGTACATATACATAGATATACTTGACATAAACACACAATAGTTACTTATATATTTATATTTTTATTTAACTGTTACAGTATTCTTTAAGATAGTTATAGTACTTTTGTTGTGTCTATGACTATGATAATGTTTTATTGTAAGACACATTTTATGATACTAGTTCTAATTCAGTTTATTTCTGACAAGAAGGCTGCTTTTTATCACTGTGTTCCTAATGAATGTAATTCAACATGGCCAACATTCCATTGAATGAGTATTGCCATATTTATCAGAGTTTATATAAATGGGACTGTTATATACAGTAATATTTACTTTGGGACGTGTTGTATTTTATTGTATTGCTTAAGACATGCTTATTTTTCAAGTCTCAGCCATTGTAGTTTTTCCTGTTTTAATTCATCAATTAACTAATTATTATGATTGCCATTAGTTATATAAGGCGCATGAATCTTATGTTTAGTGTTTTCGATCTGAAGAAGCTACAAGTTAGTGAAAGCGCTCATCGTTTCTATATTTTAATTAATAAAGTGGTTTATGCACTATTTAGACCGTATCCAGCGGAGGTTTGTTTCTTGGAGTGAACAGTACATCTCATTTGGTCACCGCTTGCTTGAACGATTTACCATTTTTCATACATTAGCTATTATTTACTAGCAAGCGTGCTTTAGCGTGTAACCAGGAACTATATATACTTTCAAACTTTGTTTCTACGTTATTTGTTCTGGTTACGTGACCCTGAGTGAGTGAGCATCTATCGGATATACTGTGACGACATGACTGATATTGAGTTACCCTACAAGCCCAGAAGTGAACACCGGGGCAAAGCAGCAATTGAAGCAAGGTTTAGACAGCATTTGGACGGTACCCTCACTACGCTATGGTCGTTAGCAGATGCACAACAGCCAGCAGATACAATGGAACGCGATGTGGATTTACAAAAAGCGAACTTGATACTCAATGACATAGAAAAGCATTTCTACAAACTGAAGCGCCTGCAATTACAACGGCAGCATTTTCAGTTTTGCTTGGATAATGCAATTATACCACACGGATTAAGAGTATTCTCCATGCCGAGCCAGGGGAATGAATACCCGGAGCTGTTGACATTATGGCAGCAGATAAACATTGAAACCAGTCGTAAGTATCTACAATTACTAATTAACTTTTTTAAACCGGAGGAAGAAGTTTTAACCACTAAAATTAATGAATTACAGGAACAGTTGTTTAAAGAATATACTGAGCCAATTATACATGATCTTTTTGACAATATACTAGATTGTGTTTCTGCATACGAACGTAAACTGTTCCAGCAGAAACAAAGTAAAGTTTCAAGAGACATACAGGACTTTAAAACAGGACAAGTTTTTGTCTGGGAAAGGCGTATCCCAGAGCGTACTTCTAATCTAAGTAGTGGGCAAGAAAGTTTGGCTCCTAAACAGCATACAACTTCGTTGAGAATTAATAAGGTGCCATTACCTTCTGCAACTGCCTCTAATTTAACAAATGATGTAGGAGAAGCCTTGACTGCTGATATTGAAAGTAATGGCCTAGATATTATACCTGTTGATACTAGTCCTTTTACTGGTTCAGCTGCTATTAATGATGAAATAACTACATGTAATGACTCTTTGGATGTTATACATATAACTCATAATAGCATGAACCCAAGTGTGAATTTGTATCCTATTGTTAATGTTGTTAATAATAAAAGTAAGTCTTTAAATGATCAGGAACAGGCTGTTAGACCAAAGGTGAATGATAACAATAAAGGGACAGCTATAAATTTATCCTTCCCTTTAGCAATACGCCAGGAGAAGAATTTAAACAGAGCACGTTCAGTCAGTCGAGGGAGACAAAAAAGAAAACTGTCAGGAGAGTTACCAAACAATACGACGTTGAAGAAAATGTGGACAAATCACAGCAAGAATTAATATACAATTTGTCTAGTATTCCATTATCACAGAATGATATTAATTTATTAATTAAAGGTTTAAGTTTCATCCCTCATAGTAATAGCACATTGGATGAGACTATTATAGATGTGAGAATGTTCTGTAGAAATGTTATGCTTAAATATATTTACAATGACACTGCTTTAAATGACACTAGCAAGGAAGCAACTACTAATATGAATAGGTTTGTATTTAAGAATTTAAGTGAATATATTCCAGCCAATCATCCTTTAATTGAGGCATACTTACGAACTACAGAAGATGAAATATATAATTATTTTCATAAAAACAGTGTAAATAATTCAAAGTATATACCTCATAACAACTTGTCATATCAAGAAAGGAAGAGCCTCTATAATCTAAGAAATGATTTAAATATTATAATAAGGCCAGCAGACAAAGGCTCAGGTATAGTGGTACTGGACACTACACATTATGAAACTGAAATGTTTGCTATGCTGAATGATATTTTTTATATAGGAATTGATTTTACTAAGGTCCATGATATGTGTGTATATGTACATAATATTTTAACAGATATTTATAGAAGTAAACTAATAAATAAAAATGAGTTTGATTATTTATATATTAAGATGCCCACCATTCCAGTCATACATGGATTGCCCAAAATACACAAGAACATAACTAAGCCGCCCATGAGACCAATAGTCTCTGGGCAGGGATGGGTTACCGAGCATTTGTCAGTCTTTATAGAGAAACATTTAAGGTGCATATTAAATAATAATAAATTTGTGTTACGTGATTCTAAGCAGTTTCTAATAGATTTATACCATACCACTAATCAAATGGAAACTATAGAAAATTTAATTCTAGTAACTTTTGATATTCAATCACTATTCACTGTTATCACAAACGAGCTTGGCTTAACCTATGTTAATAATTATCTTTTGAAACATAGTACATATAGCAATACACTGATTGATTTACTAGTACATTTTCTTGAACTGGTCTTAGAAAATAATATTTTTATTTTCAATGACAACATTTACCAACAACTAGATTGCGTATCTATGGGCACTCCATGTGCCAATAGCTACGCCAATATGTTTCTAGCCTATTGGGAAGAACATTTATTGTTTGAAGAACCTATGTATAAGAAATATGTACAATTTTATAGACATTTTGTGGATGACGTGTTTGTTTTGTGGAATGGCAGCATAGATGAACTACACAGTTTCACTATGACTATGAACAATATAACACCATGTTTAAAGTTCACAATGAATTATTCACAAATGAAGATTGAATTTTTAGACTTATATGTAGAGAAATTGGATTGTGGTATGTTTAATACAGGAATTTTCAGAAAATCATGTTATAGGAATACATTACTATTCAGAACTAGTATGCATCCTAGACACGTATTCAACAATATAATGAAAGGACAGACCTTAAGAATGTCTAAGCTTAATTCAAATGATAAAGGTTTTCTAACAGATTTGAATGATTTGAAAGAGAAATTTGTTGAGAGAGGTTATAAATCTGATGAGGTTAATAAACAAATTAATAATGTATTGACTTTGCGATCAACAACAGGTACCCCATATTTTGGGCCTCAACCTGAGATGACCAGTGATGCTAAAGTCATATCTGAAGTAACTATCAAGTTTCTGACTTCATACACAGCAGATAATAAACAGGTTAGAGACATTATTTCTAAGAATTGGAATATATTACAAGCTGATGAGTTATTAACAACAATTGTAGGTAAAACCCCATCCTTTACATATAGGAACAAAAAGAATCTTAAGAGATTATTATGCTATCCATCTAAGAAAGATATGTGTTTTAGTGACAATTATTATACGAAAGCCTGTGGGCATTGTAATTTTTGTCCATTGATAGACTCTAGCATAATATTTATACATCCAGATACACATATGGAAATATATACTCAAGTTAACACTGACTGTATGACTTCAGACGTTGTATATCTTGCTGTTTGTGAATTATGTTCTTGTTTTTATGTTGGAAAAACCAACAGGGTTTTGCGTGATAGAATAAGGGAACATTGTTATAACATAAAGAAAGGCAATATACAGAATGCCTTGGCCAAGCATGTGGTGCAAACAAATTCTGAACATAAATTTAGGTTTAGGGTTTTAGAGAAAATTAATGTAAATACAAGAGGAGGAGATATAATGAATCATACAGAAGACAGAGAGAGCAGATGGATTATTATGCTTAGGGCTGATAAAGGTCACGGACTAAATGAGAGGGCATCCATAAAACCATATTTGAAGAAACGTAGGCATATTAAGTTCTAAATTTCATTAATCTCATTATTATTCAAACATATTTGTGATACATTTTTAAACATCGTTATTATATTACATCCTTTTTATATATATATATATACTTTTTTAAAATATAATTGTTAGTTGAATTATACATCATATATTTTCTATACACATATACAATATTGTGCATTTATTTATTTATTTATTTTATTTTATTTATTTTATTTATTTATACATATTCATTCATATTTATATTTATATATATATATTTACACATATGTTTTTATATACATATATTTATTTCATTTTTATTCATATAAATACATATACATACATAGATATATTTAATATACAATTAGTACTTTTTAAGATAGTTATAGTATATACATATTTACATATATATATTTTGATACATATTTATTCATTTTTATCCATATATGTACATATACATAGATATACTTGACATAAACACACAATAGTTACTTATATATTTATATTTTTATTTAACTGTTACAGTATTCTTTAAGATAGTTATAGTACTTTTGTTGTGTCTATGACTATGATAATGTTTTATTGTAAGACACATTTTATGATACTAGTTCTAATTCAGTTTATTTCTGACAAGAAGGCTGCTTTTAATCACTGTGTTCCTAATGAATGTAATTCAACATGGCCAGCATTCCATTGAATGAGTATTGCCATATTTATCAGAGTTTATATAAATGGGACTGTTATATACAGTAATATTTACTTTGGGACATGTTGTATTTTATTGTATTGCTTAAGACATGCTTATTTTTCAAGTCTCAGCCATTGTAGTTTTTCCTGTTTTAATTCATCAATTAACTAATTATTATGATTGCCATTAGTTATATAAGGCGCATGAATCTTATGTTTAGTGTTTTCGATCTGAAGAAGCTACAAGTTAGTGAAAGCGCTCATCGTTTCTATATTTTAATTAATAAAGTGGTTTATGCACTATTTAGACCGTATCCAGCGGAGGTTTGTTTCTTGGAGTGAACAGTACATCTCATTTGGTCACCGCTTGCTTGAACGATTTACCATTTTTCATACATTAGCTATTATTTACTAGCAAGCGTGCTTTAGCGTGTAACCAGGAACTATATATACTTTCAAATTAGTAACATAGTCCTCTGTCTTTTTCTGCCTTCTCCAATGTGCTTTTCTACTTTCCCCAAAATTTTCTCCTACAAGTGACAGGAGTACGTTTGAAGCATTCAAATAAAAATGTTTGACTTTATTGCAATTAAAACAGTATTGGTTATTTTAATGCATGTAATGCCTTACTCATGAGCAGAGGGGGTAAAAACTCACAATTTTCCCCTGCTCAATTTGGAGCAGGTTACATTCTCTTTCAAATGCCCAAATAAAACTATGAATTCCACTTTATCTTTGTACAGTATAAATAATTTATCATTGACTTTCTTCAAACCAAGGGCTCAGCTTTCAGCACATTACTCGTATATTATTGATGAATGGCTAGCCACTCTCTCTTACTCTGATGCTGTGTTTATCCTTTAGCTTCACATTGATGCTTTGAAACTCCAGTGCAGTTTGATGCTGTCTTATTTTGTCTGTTGCTTCAGTTTTAAAGAGTTATATCTTCAGCATCAAGCAGTTTAATGTGAGCTGCACTTTGAGGTCATCTGGTGACTGAACTGCTTTGTTTTATGTGCTGCATTGACAATCACTTCCAGGTTGTTGCTAGTTTCTGTGAGTCATGACTTAGCTGCACCAAAAGTTGTACTTCTTGGTCATAAGAAATTCCCTTTGCTTTCTCTTTAGCCAGCTATGGCACTGACATTTTTCTTACATTCCACAGAGCTCATTTTGCCTATTTTGCAATTAAAAAAAGCTACTGTGCAAGATACAATGTATATTTTAGAATGTGTCTTTAAAGGAAGACACACACACACACACACACACACACACGTACGTATGTGGCATAACTGATTTGCTGGCTGTAGATGTTCTATTCAGAATGTATTATTTAATGTTGCCAACAAAAATATGTAATGGTATGGGCTTTAAATCTAGATTGCTGGCACCAGATAATATGCATATGCAACAAAACAGACTACTGTCTTTTTTTTGAAAAACATTTTTATTAAATTTTAATAAACATGGATATAAAATATTAAAAATAAACAATATACAACATAATAACTATTTACACTATATACAAACATCCATGATAAACATCTGTTTTATCCAAGAAAGGTAATCAATATTTATCTAACAATCTCTCCAATTTTTGGCAAGCTAGTCTTTTGTGTGTTTCATTTGATGATCTCTGATAAATAGTTTGCATTTCTTTTTTACATACATATTTTGCTATTGAAATAAACTCAGTAAACATAAGATCTTGTTTATTTTTCCAGTTCAATGTATTTATTTTTCGAGCAATAGCTAGAATTAACCAAAGAAGAGGTAAATGATGTCTAGGAATTACACTTCGGGTAGGGACATTGAATAATATCAAAGAGCTAGTAATTTGACAGTTATCAGACCACAGGGCTTTTGCAAAATGTCTAAAATCACTCCAGTCTTGTATGAGAGTTCCACATTCGATAAACATATGAGTCCAGTTGGCTTCAAGAATATCACCACACCTCCAGCATTTGCTTTCATTCCTCTTGGTTATAAGGTCAATTCTGTTTGGAGTGTAAAAGCTTATATTAATAAATCTCCACGTATATAGTTCCCAATATAAAGCTGATGAAGTGTTTTTATTGAATTTAATAACTGTTTCTTATTATCATTAGATAAAGGTTCACCATTAATCTTTATGGAGTAATTCCAAAAAGCTTGGTCAAAAGTAATCAAGTCTTCTCGTAGGATTTTATATACAGGTGATATGCTTAATTTAGGTTCAATGTTCATCGAACTACACCATATGAATAATTGTATCAATCTTGGTATAATATCAGTTTCCAGATTTATTGACACTCTCACTTTATTTTCAACAAACTGTCTTAAAGATTGAATACAGAGCCAATTATCTTGACGGACATTATATCTGGCTAAGAGAAAGTTCCTTGGTTGGATGTTCTTATTGTCTATAAACTGGTGCCAAAACTTTAGATTATTCTCTTTAAGATTCTGCATCTTACTGATATTGAAGGTATCTAGGCCATCTGGTGTAGAAGCTATGGGAAATGTAATGAAAAAGTGTTCTTTAAACTATAATTGTTGTCGATTATATTTTTGAAAACATAAAATATTTGGTTTATACCATGTGAGAAGTGGCAAAATTTCTTATTATATAAGCAATATTCACGGAGTATCCAAAATATTTTAATTCCAAAGATTTCCTTAAACTGGGTTTCTGAGTTCTCAGAGGAAGTTATATGTATTTCATGTAGTTGTTTCCTGCTAGAGGTGTATATGGATGAAATCCAGTGTAGTATTATGTTAATAACAGATTTGGAATATAATTCTATGTTGGGAAAGCCAATCCCATTACTGTCCCAGGCTCTAACATGCCATTTATAGGCTATGCTTGGTTTTTTTGGGAACCATAGAGAAAAGTTAGTAATAGGTGATCTATTTGTTTAAAGAATTTCTTAGGAGGAGGTAAAATCAGTGATTGTATGCAAAATAAAATCTTTGGCAAAATAATCATTTTTATTATTGCAAGTCTGTCTTCCATGGTGAAAAACATTTTGTTCCACGTTTTAGTCACGTCACTGATTATAGCTACCAGTTTAGTGAAGTTAAATGTAATAGTCTCATTCCACTTATTCTTAATACTTATTCCTAGATAATCTATCTTATCATTTTCCCAGTTGAATGTATTGCATTTTTGCAAATTGCTATTTATTTCCTTATTGCTTAAAAGTGTTTTGGTTTTATTTTGATTAAAATTGAGCCCTGAGATTTTTCCAAATAGAGTTATGGCATTCATGATGTGTTGTAAATAGCCTTCTATGTCACTGGATGTTAGTAGAATATCTTCAGCAAAAAGTTGAACTTTTGGACAGTATCCCTCATTAACTTGAAATCCTTTGATATTTGGGTTATTTCTAATAAATGATGCAAAAGGTTCCACTGATAAAGTGAAAAATAATGGGGATAGAGGGCAACCTTGTCTAGTTTCCTTACGAATTTTTACTGGGGATGATAGACATGAACCAATCTTAACAAATTCTTTAGAATCACTATAAATATTAAATATCAGTTTAGTGAAATCTGAGGTAAAGTTAAAGTCTTTAAAGATTTTTTGTAAGTATGACCAACTAAGGGAATCAAATGCCTTATCAATATCCAGACTAATAATAGTTAATTGTTTCTTGGTTTTGTTTGTTTAATAATATTGTCATGCACTTTTCTATGTAAGATAAAGCCAGTTTGATCAAAGTGCATTAGATTGGGTAATATATTCTTTATCTTGATACATATTTATTCATTTTTATCCATATATGTACATATACATAGATATACTTGACATAAACACACAATAGTTACTTATATATTTATATTTTTATTTAACTGTTACAGTATTCTTTAAGATAGTTATAGTACTTTTGTTGTGTCTATGACTATGATAATGTTTTATTGTAAGACACATTTTATGATACTAGTTCTAATTCAGTTTATTTCTGACAAGAAGGCTGCTTTTTATCACTGTGTTCCTAATGAATGTAATTCAACATGGCCAACAGTCCATTGAATGAGTATTGCCATATTTATCAGAGTTTATATAAATGGGACTGTTATATACAGTAATATTTACTTTGGGACGTGTTGTATTTTATTGTATTGCTTAAGACATGCTTATTTTTCAAGTCTCAGCCATTGTAGTTTTTCCTGTTTTAATTCATCAATTAACTAATTATTATGATTGCCATTAGTTATATAAGGTGCATGAATCTTATGTTTAGTGTTTTCGATCTGAAGAAGCTACAAGTTAGTGAAAGCGCTCATCTTTTCTATATTTTAATTAATAAAGTGGTTTATGCACTATTTAGACCGTATCCAGTGGAGGTTTGTTTCTTGGAGTGAACAGTACATCTCATTTGGTCACCGCTTGCTTGAACGATTTACCATTTTTCATACATTAGCTATTATTTACTAGCAAGCGTGCTTTAGCGTGTAACCAGGAACTATATATACTTTCAAACTTCTACGTTATTTGTTCTGGTTACGTGACCCTGAGTGAGTGAGCATCTATCGGATATACTGTGACGACATGACGGATATTGAGTTACCCTACAAGCCCAGAAGTGAACACCGGGGCAAAGCAGCAATTGAAGTGAGGTTTAGATAGCATTTGGACGGTACCCTCACTACGCTATGGTCGTTAGCAGATGCACAACAGCCAGCAGATACAATGGAACGCGATGTGGATTTACAAAAAGCGAACTTGATACTCAATGACCTAGAAAAGCATTTCTACAAACTGAAGCGCCTGCAATTACAACGGCAGCATTTTCAGTTTTGTTTGGATAATGCAATTATACCACGCGGATTAAGAGTATTCTCCATGCCGAGCCAGGGGAATGAATACCCGGAGCTGTTGACATTATGGCAGCAGATAAACATTGAAACCAGTCGTAAGTATCTACAATTACTAATTAACTTTTTTAAACCAGAGGAAGAAGTTTTAACCACTAAAATTAATGAATTACAGGAACAGTTGTTTAAAGAATATACTGAGCCAATTATACATGATCTTTTTGACAATATACTAGATTGTGTTTCTGCATACGAACGTAAACTGTTCCAGCAGAAACAAAGTAAAGTTTCAAGAGACATACAGGACTTTAAAACAGGACAAGTTTTTGTCTGGGAAAGGCGTATGCCAGAGCGTACTTCTAATCTAAGTAGTGGGCAAGAAAATTTGGCTCCTAAACAGCATACAACTTCGTTGAGAATTAATAAGGTGCCATTACCTTCTGCAACTGCCTCTAATTTAACAAATGATGTAGGAGAAGCCTTGACTGCTGATATTGAAAGCAATGGCCTAGATATTATACCTGTTGATACTAGTCCTTTTACTGGTTCAGCTGCTATTAATGATGAAATAACTACATGTAATGACTCTTTGGATGTTATACATATAACTCATAATAGCATGAACCCAAGTGTGAATTTGTATCCTATTGTTAATGTTGTTAATAATAAAAGTAAGTCTTTAAATGATCAGGAACAGGCTGTTAGACCAAAGGTGAATGATAACAATAAAGGGACAGCTATAAATTTATCCTTCCCTTTAGCAATACGCCAGGAGAAGAATTTAAACAGAGCACGTTCAGTCAGTCGAGGGAGACAAAAAAGAAAACTGTCAGGAGAGTTACCAAACAATACGACGTTGAAGAAAATGTGGACAAATCACAACAAGAATTAATATACAATTTGTCTAGTATTCCATTATCACAGAATGATATTAATTTATTAATTAAAGGTTTAAGTTTCATCCCTCATAGTAACAGCACATTGGATGAGACTATTATAGATGTGAGAATGTTCTGTAGAAATGTTATGCTTAAATATATTTACAATGACACTGCTTTAAATGACACTAGCAAGGAAGCAACTACTAATATGAATAGGTTTGTATTTAAGAATTTAAGTGAATATATTCCAGCCAATCATCCTTTAATTGAGGCATACTTACGAACTACAGAAGATGAAATATATAATTATTTTCATAAAAACAGTGTAAATAATTCAAAGTATATACCTCATAACAACTTGTCATATCAAGAAAGGAAGAGCCTCTATAATCTAAGAAATGATTTAAATATTATAATAAGGCCAGCAGACAAAGGCTCAGGTATAGTGGTACTGGACACTACACATTATGAAACTGAAATGTTTGCTATGCTGAATGATATTTTTTATATAGGAATTGATTTTACTAAGGTCCATGATATGTGTGTATATGTACATAATATTTTAACAGATATTTATAGAAGTAAACTAATAAATAAAAATGAGTTTGATTATTTATATATTAAGATGCCCACCATTCCAGTCATACATGGATTGCCCAAAATACACAAGAACATAACTAAGCCCATGAGACCAATAGTCTCTGGGCAGGGATGGCTTACCGAGCATTTGTCAGTCTTTATAGAGAAACATTTAAGGTGCATATTAAATAATAATAAATTTGTGTTACGTGATTCTAAGCAGTTTCTAATAGATTTATACCATACCACTAATCAAATGGAAACTATAGAAAATTTAATTCTAGTAACTTTTGATATTCAATCACTATTCACTGTTATCACAAACGAGCTTGGCTTAACCTATGTTAATAATTATCTTTTGAAACATAGTACATATAGCAATACACTGATTGATTTACTAGTACATTTTCTTGAACTGGTCTTAGAAAATAATATTTTTATTTTCAATGACAACATTTACCAACAACTAGATTGCGTAGCTATGGGCACTCCATGTGTCAATAGCTACGCCAATATGTTTCTAGCCTATTGGGAAGAACATTTATTGTTTGAAGAACCTATGTATAAGAAATATGTACAATTTTATAGACATTTTGTGGATGACGTGTTTGTTTTGTGGAATGGCAGCATAGATGAACTACACAGTTTCACTATGACTATGAACAATATAACACCATGTTTAAAGTTCACGATGAATTATTCACAAATGAAGATTGAATTTTTAGACTTATATGTAGAGAAATTGGATTGTGGTATGTTTAATACAGGAATTTTCAGAAAATCATGTTATAGGAATACATTACTATTCAGAACTAGTATGCATCCTAGACACGTATTCAACAATATAATGAAAGGACAGACCTTAAGAATGTCTAGGCTTAATTCAAATGATAAAGGTTTTCTAACAGATTTGAATGATTTGAAAGAGAAATTTGTTGAGAGAGGTTATAAATCTGATGAGGTTAATAAACAAATTAATAATGTATTGACTTTGCGATCAACAACAGGTACCCCATATTTTGGGCCTCAACCTGAGATGACCAGTGATGCTAAAGTCATATCTGAAGTAACTATCAAGTTTCTGACTTCATACACAGCAGATAATAAACAGGTTAGAGACATTATTTCTAAGAATTGGAATATATTACAAGCTGATGAGTTATTAACAACAATGTAGGTAAAACCCCATCCTTTACATATAGGAACAAAAAGAATCTTAAGAGATTATTATGCTATCCATCTAAGAAAGATATGTGTTTGAGTGACAATTATTATACGAAAGCCTGTGGGCATTGTAATTTTTGTCCATTGATAGACTCTAGCATAATATTTATACATCCAGATACACATATGGAAATATATACTCAAGTTAACACTGACTGTATGACTTCAGACGTTGTATATCTTGCTGTTTGTGAATTATGTTCTTGTTTTTATGTTGGAAAAACCAACAGGGTTTTGCATGATAGAATAAGGGAACATTGTTATAACATAAAGAAAGGCAATATACAGAATGCCTTGGCCAAGCATGTGGTGCAAACAAATTCTGAACATAAATTTAGGTTTAGGGTTTTAGAGAAAATTAATGTAAATACAAGAGGAGGAGATATAATGAATCATACAGAAGACAGAGAGAGCAGATGGATTATTATGCTTAGGGCTGATAAAGGTCACGGACTAAATGAGAGGGCATGCATAAAACCATATTTGAAGAAACGTAGGCATATTAAGTTCTAAATTTCATTAATCTCATTATTATTCAAACATATTTGTGATACATTTTTAAACATCGTTATTATATTACATCCTTTTTTATATCTATATATATTTTTTTAAAATATAATTGTTAGTTGAATTATACATCATATATTTTCTATACACATATACAATATTGTGCATTTATTTATTTATTTATTTTATTTTATTTATTTATACATATTCATTCATATTTATATTTATATATATATATTTACACATATGTTTTTATATACATATATTTATTTCATTTTTATTCATATAAATACATATACATACATAGATATGTTTAATATACAATTAGTACTTTTTAAGATAGTTATAGCATATACATATTTACATATATATATTTTGATACATATTTATTCATTTTTATCCATATATGTACATATACATAGATATACTTGACATAAACACACAATAGTTACTTATATATTTATATTTTTATTTAACTGTTACAGTATTCTTTAAGATAGTTATAGTACTTTTGTTGTGTCTATGACTATGATAATGTTTTATTGTAAGACACATTTTATGATACTAGTTCTAATTCAGTTTATTTCTGACAAGAAGGCTGCTTTTAATCACTGTGTTCCTAATGAATGTAATTCAACATGGCCAGCATTCCATTGAATGAGTATTGCCATATTTATCAGAGTTTATATAAATGGGACTGTTATATACAGTAATATTTACTTGGGGACGTGTTGTATTTTATTGTATTGCTTAAGACATGCTTATTTTTCAAGTCTCAGCCATTGCAGTTTTTCCTGTTTTAATTCATCAATTAACTAATTATTATGATTGCCATTAGTTATATAAGGCACATGAATCTTATGTTTAGTGTTTTCGATCTGAAGAAGCTACAAGTCAGTGAAAGCGCTCATCGTTTCTATATTTTAATTAATAAAGTGGTTTATGCACTATTTAGACCGTATCCAGCAGAGGTTTGTTTCTTGGAGTGAACAGTACATCTCATTTGGTCACCGCTTGCTTGAACGATTTACCATTTTTCATACATTAGCTATTATTTACTAGCAAGCGTGCTTTAGCGTGTAACCAGGAACTATATATACTTTCAAATTAGTAACATAGTCCTCTGTCGTTTTCTGCCTTCTCCAATGTGCTTTTCTACTTTCCCCAAAATTTTCTCCTACAAGTGACAGGAGTACGTTTGAAGCATTCAAATAAAAATGTTTGACTTTATTGCAATTAAAACAGTATTGGTTATTTTAATGCATGTAATGCCTTACTCATGAGCAGAGGGGGTAAAAACTCACAATTTTCCCCTGCTCAATTTGGAGCAGGTTACATTCTCTTTCAAATGCCCAAATAAAACTATGAATTCCACTTTATCTTTGTACAGTATAAATAATTTATCATTGACTTTCTTCAAACCAAGGGCTCAGCTTTCAGCACATTACTCGTATATTATTGATGAGTGGCTAGCCACTCTCTCTTACTCTGATGCTGTGTTTATCCTTTAGCTTCACATTGATGCTTTGAAACTCCGGTGCAGTTTGATGCTGTCTTATTTTGTCTGTTGCTTCAGTTTTAAAGAGTTATATCTTCAGCATCAAGCAGTTTAATGTGAGCTGCACTTTGAGGTCATCTGGTGACTGAACTGCTTTGTTTTATGTGCTGCATTGACAATCACTTCCAGGTTGTTGCTAGTTTCTGTGAGTCATGACTTAGCTGCACCAAAAGTTGTACTTCTTGGTCATAAGAAATTCCCTTTGCTTTCTCTTTAGCCAGCTATGGCACTGACATTTTTCTTACATTCCACAGAGCTCATTTTGCCTATTTTGCAATTAAAAAAAGCTACTGTGCAAGATACAATGTATATTTTAGAATGTGTCTATAAAGGAAGACACACACACACACACACACACACACACACACACGTACGTATGTGGCATAACTGATTTGCTGGCTGTAGATGTTCTATTCAGAATGTATTATTTAATGTTGCCAACAAAAATATGTAATGGTATGGGCGTTAAATCTAGATTGCTGGCACCAGATAATATGCATATGCAACAAAACAGACTACTGTCTTTTTTTTTTGAAAAACATTTTTATTAAATTTTAATAAACATGGATATAAAATATTAAAAATAAACAATATACAACATAATAACTATTTACACTATATACAAACATCCATGATAAACATCTGTTTTATCCAAGAAAGGTAATCAATATTTATCTAACAATCTCTCCAATTTTTGGCAAGCTAGTCTTTTGTGTGTTTCATTTGATGATCTCTGATAAATAGTTTGCATTTCTTTTTTACATACATATTTTGCTATTGAAATAAACTCAGTAAACATAAGATCTTGTTTATTTTTCCAGTTCAATGTATTTATTTTTCGAGCAATAGCTAGAATTAACCAAAGAACAGGTAACTGATGTCTAGGAATTACACTTGGGGTAGGGACATTGAATAATATCAAAGAGCTAGTAATTTGACAGTTATCAGACCACAGGGCTTTTGCAAAATGTCTAAAATCACTCCAGTCTTGTATGAGAGTTCCACATTCGATAAACATATGAGTCCAGTTGGCTTCAAGAATATCACCACACCTCCAGCATTTGCTTTCATTCCTCTTGGTTATAAGGTCAATTCTGTTTGGAGTGTAAAAGCTTATATTAATAAATCTCCACGTATATAGTTTCCAATATAAAGCTGATGAAGTGTTTTTATTGAATTTAATAACTGTTTCTTATTATCATTAGATAAAGGTTCACCATTAATCTTTATGGAGTAATTCCAAAAAGCTTGGTCAAAAGTAATCAAGTCTTCTCGTAGGATTTTATATACAGGTGATATGCTTAATTTAGGTTCAATGTTCATCGAACTACACCATATGAATAATTGTATCAATCTTGGTATAATATCAGTTTCCAGATTTATTGACACTCTCACTTTATTTTCAACAAACTGTCTTAAAGATTGAATACAGAGCCAATTATCTTGACAGACATTATATCTGGCTAAGAGAAAGTTCCTTGGTTGGATGTTCTTATTGTCTATAAACTGGTGCCAAAACTTTAGATTATTCTCTTTAAGATTCTGCATCTTACTGATATTGAAGGTATCTAGGCCATCTGGTGTAGAAGCTATGGGAAATGTAATGAAAAAAGTGTTCTTTAAACTATAATTGTTGTCGATTATATTTTTGAAAACATAAAATATTTGGTTTATACCATGTGAGAAGTGGCAAAATTTCTTATTATATAAGCAATATTCACGGAGTATCCAAAATATTTTAATTCCAAAGGTTTCCTTAAACTGGGTTTCTGAGTTCTCAGAGGAAGTTATATGTATTTCATGTAGTTGTTTCCTGCTAGAGGTGTATATGGATGAAATCCAGTGTAGTATTATGTTAATAACAGATTTGGAATATAATTCTATGTTGGGAAAGCCAATTCCATTACTGTCCCATGCTCTAACATGCCATTTATAGGCTATGCTTGGTTTTTTTGGGAACCATAGAGAAAAGTTAGTAATAGGTGATCTATTTGTTTAAAGAATTTCTTAGGAGGAGGTAAAATCAGTGATTGTATGCAAAATAAAATCTTTGGCAAAATAATCATTTTTATTATTGCAAGTCTGTCTTCCATGGTGAAAAACATTTTGTTCCACGTTTTAGTCACGTCACTGATTATAGCTACCAGTTTAGTGAAGTTAAATGTAATAGTCTCATTCCACTTATTCTTAATACTTATTCCTAGATAATCTATCTTATCATTTTCCCAGTTGAATGTATTGCATTTTTGCAAATTGCTATTTATTTCCTTATTGCTTAAAAGTGTTTTGGTTTTATTTTGATTAAAATTGAGCCCTGAGATTTTTCCAAATAGAGTTATGGCATTCATGATGTGTTGTAAATAGCCTTCTATGTCACTGGATGTTAGTAGAATATCTTCAGCAAAAGTTGAACTTTTGGACAGTATCCCTCATTAACTTGAAATCCTTTGATATTTGGGTTATTTCTAATAAATGATGCAAAAGGTTCCACTGATAAAGTGAAAAATAATGGGGATAGAGGGCAACCTTGTCTAGTTTCCTTATGAATTTTTACTGGGGATGATAGACATGAACCAATCTTAACAAATTCTTTAGAATCACTATAAATATTAAATATCAGTTTAGTGAAATCTGAGGTAAAGTTAAAGTCTTTAAAGATTTTTTGTAAGTATGACCAACTAAGGGAATCAAATGCCTTATCAATATCCAGACTAATAATAGTTAATTGTTTCTTGGTTTTGTTTGTTTAATAATATTGTCATGCACTTTTCTATGTAAGATAAAGCCAGTTTGATCAAAGTGCATTAGATTGGGTAATATATTCTTTAGTCTTTTCTCCAGAATAGACATGAAAATTTTATAATTGATATTTAACAATGATATGGGGTCTATAGGATGCACATAGTTGGGGTCCTTACCTCATTTCAGAATGGGGGAAATTACTGAGTACTTCCATGAGGGAGGGAAAGTTAAGTTTTGTTTAACCATGGAAAATGTGTTTAATAATAACTTTGTGTGCTCTGGAAGAATTTTATATATTTCTGGGATTATCCCATCTAACCCAGAGGCTTTATTATCTTTCAGATTTTTAACTTGTTCTTTCACTTCTGCTAAGGTTATTTGTTTATTTAGGGTACTATTTTGTTGTTTTGATAGTTTAGTCTTGATATTTTCTTGTAGAAATTTATCTATTACATCATCTGAATCTAGTGGTGATTGCATGTCATTGATTGACCGATAATGATTTCTAAATGCTTCTAATATACCTCCTACATCAGTTGTTCTTTTTACTGTGTTATTATTATTGTATTTAATTTCATTAATGTGATTTTGTTTACTAATTTGTTTGGATCTGATAGCTAGTTTATGCAAATGTCTAGGGTTTACTGAATATGACTGTAGTTTAAGCTTTCCTAAGCTTATAGCAACCTTATGATTCAATATTTCTAAATATTTGTGGTTTAGCTTAGAAATTTCAGTAAGTACTGCTTTATCATTTGATTTTAAATTTAGTTTCATCTCATCTATTTTGGCTTGTAAATCAGGAAAGTTCCTTGTCCCATCCCTTTTTCCTTTGAAAATAGTAGCAAAACACAGTAACCTGATCTCTACCATGATGCAGTAAGGTAATAAATTAGTTCGCAGTCAATAAACCATGAAGCAAGCAAATAAACGTAGTAAAAGTAGAATAAAAAGTTCTTTAATCCATAAAACAGTGGGTAACGGTAAGCGCTTTCGCGTGGGTACAACCACGCTTCCTCAGACAATGAATAGCCCCACAAACAAAGTTTAAATACCATAAAACAGAATCAAATTGAAACAAATTAACTTAAATATATCAATTAACAATTAACATTTAAAGAAAAAGAACAAGCAGCCAAGTAGTCAACATAGCGTTCTTGCGCTAAAAGATAGTAACTAACTGTGATGTGTGTAGAATCATAAGAATTTCAGCTTCATCCTACAGAAATGCGCTAAAACGCATTCAAAATTATATAAAATATGCATTCAAGTATGTAATAAAATGCATTCATTTATATAAATTATTTTTCATAGTACGGACACTGAAAAAGTCAGCAAATGCAGTTCTATAAAATTTAAATATTTCAAAATGAACGCTAAATGCTGTATTGTCAGTTTTAAAACCTAAAACATAAGAAATCACAGCTATAATAGCTATGGTATTGTAATTAAACAGCTATGAAGAGTGATTCTACATTAAATAAATAAAATAAATAAATAAAAACATTTCTTCACAGGTAGAGGGTGTTTAAAAGCCAATGGCTTCAACTTAGTTGCAGTAAAGTGCATTTTAAAAGGAACTCATTTTAAAAGAAAGCGATATTTCACATTCAATATGGATCCATTAATAACGTTGTTTAAAATTAGGTTGGTTGCTAATGGCAACCATGTATAGTTGTGAGCTAATTAGCTTCAGTTACGCACAATAATAGTGCAGACAAAAGCTGCATTCCAAGCAACCGCCCCACACAACTTCAAAGCAGCAAGCCAACTTCTGTGGTGGTTGTCGAATAATAAGTAATAACGAACCAGTTATTAAATCAACAATATGCAACTATCCCTTAACATTTATCTAATCACAAGCTATTTAAAGTGTTTAAAAGATTTTTTATGGTTTAACATCACTGATGTACCAAAAAGAATTTTGGAATAGTGAACCACATAGCAAAATTAAATAGATACTATAGTGATAGATTTTTGTCTAAATTTTTTAAGAGGGATATGTTGTAAATTCATAAAATACAAGTATATAAATAAGACTAAATTAATTAAGAGAATTTTTATTTACTAGAAAATACAGCTTATATTAAGCAACTGAGTATAAATTATAAGTATAGGCTAACCATACAACTTGGCTTAACAAAAAAGAAAGGGCTATCATCTTTTATAAAAAACATCTAAACTTTGTTAAAAGTATTATGACTGTGAAAGTTATATATAAATTATAAATTATATAGGCAGGGCATTTTCAGCTATTGCTTACTATATACATCAATTATGCTTGCTAAACTAGATTAAGCCTGACAAAATTTAAGAAAATATACTATAAAATGATCAAACTGAAAGTCTAAGACTAGAACAATGGATGTCACTACTGATAGTAGACTGAACAAATGTAATTTTAATTATAAATATCATAGTATAGCCTAAAGGGAAAAAATATATTTTTGTCTTATGATTAATTAAAGCTTATAGAAGGATTATTTATTTATTAAAAACTAATTAAAAACTAATTAAAAAAATTTTTATATGAAAAATATATACGTATAATATTTGCATTAACGTTTCCTAGCATTCAAGATGGGTTTAATTGATACAAATGTATTTAAGCCAGGATAGCTATGAGCATTAAATTTTAGTATCCATCTCAGTTCTGCCAGGGCCAAATTGTTAGAGTCATCTCCCCCTCTAGGATTCAGGGGTACTATTTCTAACACTCTGAATAAAAATGTATGGTCTCTATATTTTATTATGTGTTGGGCCAAGGCATTGGTGTCTGATTCTTTCCTAATTTCATACAGGTGATTATAGATTCGGTCAACTAGTCTTCTTTTTGTGAGCCCAATGTAAAAAGCAGTACATTTTGTACATGTAGCTAAATATATCAGGTTTCTAGAACTACAAGTAGCTGATGTATTAAAATAAAAAGTAAAATTCAAGGTAGGGTGAATAAAGGTCAACTCAGAACAGATGTAGTTACACCTGTTGCAGTTACCACAGGGAACTGTTCCTATACTCAAAGTGGCTATTCTCGAGGCTGAACTATAATCTTTACACAATATTTGCTTCAAATTAGGGCAGTTTTTATACAAGAAAGTAGGATGACTGCCAACTAAATTAGATACTAAAGTATCAGTCATTAAAATATTCCAATTCCTACAGATAATATTTTCTAAACTTTTTACATCACTAGTGTATTTTGTGATGTAAGGAATCTTCAACAACTTTCCTGACACCTTAGTTCTAAATAAATTGGGTTTCTTAGATACATGTGAACCTATCTCTGGAGAATACAGAAGTTCATTTTTAATAGAGTTAATTAGTTTGAAATCATATCCTCTATTTAAAAAAAGCAACTCCATTTTATTAATTTCTTGCTCTAAAGTTTCTCTATCATGACACAGCCTAGTTAATCTAATAAATTGACTCTTGACAATTCCGGGGAACATATGTCTTGGGTGCATGCTATTATATTTTAGTAATGTGTTGGTCCAGGTTGGTTTTCTAAAAATGGAAGAAGTAACCTTTCCTTGTTCATTAAGGGTCAGAGAGACGTCCAGAAAATTTACACATTCCTTAGAAGCTTCCATTGTAAATTTTAGGTAGGTAGTAGTAGTTTCTAAATACTGCAGGAACTGTTTAAATTCTTCTAAGGTACCTTGCCATATTAAAAGGATGTCGTCTACAAACCGCTTATAGAATTTAATCTTTTCAAATGCAGTATTGCTAAATAGAAATTCCTTTTCCCAATTTAAAACTACCAGGTTTGCATACGTATTTGCGCATGGGGTGCCCATGGCTACACCCCAAGTCTGCAAATATGTTTTACCATCAAACATGAAAAGGTTGTTGTTAAGTACCAAATCTAGTAATTGGCAAATCAAGATTATCTTATCAGTCGAAAAACCAGTATCCCTGACCAACAACTCTCTTATAGCTTCCAGACCCAAATCATTGGGAATGGAAGTAAAGAGATTTTTTACATCAAGAGTTATAAGAATATGTTCTTTATTCTTAGTGTCAAGAGTCAAATCATTCAGGTTATTCAACAAATGATAGGTATCTTTCAAAATAGATGGAACCACATCTACTATTGGTCTAAGAAACTTTTCAAGAGCAGTGGAGATCGTTGCAGTAACCCAATTACCACCTGAAACGATGGGCCTAAGGGGTAAAGGTTCAACCTGTTTGTGAATCTTTGGTAAGCCTTTTATCGTAGGAACAGTTGGAAATTCTATAAATAAATAGCTGTAAAATTCTGGAGATATCTGCCTGCACATAAGCAGATCATGTAAGGTAGCATGCACATTTATGACTATAGAATTTATATCTTTTTGAGAAATAATTTTATAAGTATCACTATCAGACAACATGTTAAACATTAAAGAGATATAATCAACTTTATTCATAATGATAGTCCCACCTCCCTTATCAGCAGGTCTGAAGGTTATATCTGAAAGTTGTTTGAATTTCTTAAGTGAAGCCATCTCATTAGTAGTTAAATTTACATAAGCTATCCTTTTCTTATGAGTGGAGAATAATGAGTAAAAATCTCTCTCACAGGCTTTTAGAAAACATTCTAGATTTGGAGATAGGGGGGGTGAGAAATTACTCTTGCACTTCAAAACTGTAGGATCAGTACATTGTGAATCACTGCCTTGTCCAGCTGAAGTATTTTTAAAAAACATTTTTAAAGCTACACTCCTACAAAAAACACGTAAATCACATAATACATCAGTTAAACTGCTGCATTGGGCTGGAATAAAATTAAGACCTTTGTTAATTAGACTAGCATCAGATGAATCCATAACATAATGAGATAAGTTAACAAATAAGTCAGTCACATTCTCTGTCTTCTTGTCACTCCATACTTCTCTTCGGATATTTTCCGCTTCCTTGGTCCTCTGCTTTGTGAACGTCCTCTCCCTTGGAATCGTTGTTTTATCGGATAGGGTAAAAAACGACTTGCTTCTTGGGTAGTTTTAGGTCTTGCTCCTAGTTGATTATCATGATGTGTATCAACAAACGCTAACTGATTCGGGGGGGGGGGGTGTAGCAGAAGATGCTGTTAAATTAGGTAATTCAGTTCCAACAGTATTAGAAGCATTTATTTCCGTTGTAGACGGAAAAGGCGAAAGAAGATTTTCAGTAGATAAAGTAGGAGTATTGGAATGTGTAGCTTCAACACCTGATTTTATGGAGGAAGCCTGTTTCTGTTCATAAATCTGAGTAGTGTTATGCCTTGGCCAAACAAAGATCTGACCAGTTTGAAAATCATTAAAATCTCTCTGTAACTTCTTAAGCTTAATTTGTTTCAGTTTATCACTGAAAGAACTGACATGTGAAAATATAGTCTGTAGTTTCTTTTTAGCAAAGTCAGATTTATATTTTTCACACAGACTTTTATGCATACAGTCTATTTCTTTACGCAGTTCAGTTTCAAGTGGTAAAAAATATTCATTCAGCAGTGACATGTATCTGAAGCCTTGTTCTATATTTAAGTCCTGCCACTTCTTAAGGAGGGCCGGATGATTGCTCCCATAAGATGGCATACAAAAAACACGCATTCCCCTAGGGACAATGCGGTGATGTAAAGAAGCCTCAAGGTGCTGCCTCTGCCAGGCGTATCTTTGCAGTAAATACAACTTATCTTCAAAGTCTTTAACAGTTAGGTTAAATTCAGCAATATTTTCTTCAGGTATAAAAGATACGGGTTCAGTAGAGAACTCACCAAGTTCCAGAGCCAATAAAGGGTTTGAGACCCGATGTAACAGTCCATCTGGTATATGTATGTTGTCCCTCGACTCCGGTCTATAATCAAGCTCCACAACCTGAGCATCCATCGTGTAGAGCAGTTACCACACAATATAAACGTTTCAGAAAAATCAAGAGGTAACTGCAGCTTAAGGAGACCAGGAAACACAACGTAAAAAATCAGTAGCAAAACACAGTAACCTGATCTCTACCACGATACAGTAAGGTAATAAATTAGTTCGCAGTCAATAAACCATGAAGCAAGCAAATAAACGTAGTAAAAGTAGAATAAAAAGTTCTTTAATCCATAAAACAGTGGGTAACGGTAAGCGCTTTCGCGTGGGTACAACCACGCTTCCTCAGACAATGAATAGCCCCACAAACAAAGTTTAAATACCATAAAACAGAATCAAATTGAAACAAATTAACTTAAATATATCAATTAACAATTAACATTTAAAGAAAAAGAACAAGCAGCCAAGTAGTCAACATAGCGTTATTGCGCTAAAAGATAGTAACTAACTGTGATGTGTGTAGAATCATAAGAATTTCAGCTTCATCCTACAGAAATGCGCTAAAACGCATTCAAAATTATATAAAATATGCATTCAAGTATGTAATAAAATGCATTCATTTATATAAATTATTTTTCATAGTACGGACACTGAAAAAGTCAGCAAATGCAGTTCTATAAAATTTAAATATTTCAAAATGAACGCTAAATGCTGTATTGTCAGTTTTAAAACCTAAAACATAAGAAATCACAGCTATAATAGCTATGGTATTGTAATTAAACAGCTATGAAGAGTGATTCTACATTAAATAAATAAAATAAATAAATAAAAACATTTCTTCACAGGTAGAGGGTGTTTAAAAGCCAATGGCTTCAACTTAGTTGCAGTAAAGTGCATTTTAAAAGGAACTCATTTTAAAAGAAAGCGATATTTCACATTCAATATGGATCCATTAATAACGTTGTTTAAAATTAGGTTGGTTGCTAATGGCAACCATGTATAGTTGTGAGCTAATTAGCTTCAGTTACGCACAATAATAGTGCAGACTATTTTGGCTTGTAAATCAGGAAAGTTCCTTGTCCCATCCCTTTTTCCTTTGAAAATACCAAGCTTTAACTCCACTAAAGATGTGAACTTTTAATGCATCCCAGTGTATAATATATGTTACTTCACCATTATTGTTGTTTTCCATAAATGCATTTATTTCTTTTAATAACCACACCTTAAAACCTTTTAACTTAGTAACATAGGCTGGGATTCTTTGAAAAATTATCATATCATCTTTTTTCACAGTCATGCTGAACAAAAAGGCATTGTGGTCAGAGAGTGGACATGACTGTATTGCAACATCACTTATTTTAGAGTAGAGTGTTAGACACAAAATTCTTATCAATATTAGTGTGCCGAATTGGAAAGAATAATGAGTGTATTGAAGTGAATT